>NC_138125.1:80376215-80636215 GCF_964188305.1 Podarcis bocagei | reverse complement strand
TCCTGTGTTAGAGCATGAGCAACAGCTGACAATAGGTGAGGCAGGGGAATGCCAACCACATGCTTTTCAAAACTGAAGCGCACTGCAAAACGCACAAAACCTCAGGTCACAAAACAGCCTGATGCCAGCAGTTGAGCAAAGCTAGCTAATGAAACATAAAATGCTGTTCACAGAGAAAACCGACATTCTTTTGGAACCATTTAAGTACCAGATTCATAGAGCTTGGGCAAGGGCCTTGCAAAGCCCAGCCCTCTGCTCTGTGCAGAAAACCCAGAGCGGGAGCATCCCCAAACAGACCTGGGAGTCTGGCCTCTGCGTGAAAGAGACAGACCCTGTCTTCCCTCAGACCAGCCTTTGCTAACCTGGTGGGGCCTCTGGGTCTTGCTGGAATACAGCTCCCTTCAGCCCCAGACAGCTCACCTAACCAAGATCTGACACCCTCCAACTTCAGCTCCACAAGTTGGCAGCGGAAGGTTTCCATGACAACTTCCAAACACACAAAACACACCGATCACTGGTGCCATTTATCCTCTCAAAGGATGAGAGCGGGAAAGCAACAAAACCCACCCATTTCTTACTGTGTTGCTACTTTGAAATGCCACCACTGTCCTTTGCAAATGGGAGGGAGGAATCCTCTATATACCTACCCAGTGCGAGTTCTTCCAGCACAAAGTTTCCAATATAATGTTATTATTAAGAAACTGAGCCACCGCTCCACACTTTCTGCCATAGTAAAGGGGCAGAACTTCCGGGGAAATTAGCTGACGGCTCATTAAAGTCATGCTATTTTAAATCGGGGAGGGCGGCTATTACAGCATATAAATGACAATGAATTGAGTTTATTTCACTGAAGCCCGAGAGCAAGTACTCATTCCTAGCTAGGAACCATTTTTCCAGCCCCGATCGGCCACTTTCTGCAGTGTCAGGCTCAACAAGGAAGAGGCTGGAGTGCCTCCCTCTTTCCTTGCGACACAAACGCGTCAGAAGCGGGTTAATTAAAAACAGGAACTCAAAACCAGCCTTGCTTTCCAACTCCGCTGCCTAAACTAAAAATCTATTTTTTGCGCGCATCTCAGGCACCTATGACACCTGGTTTAAAACAAAAAACAACAACCCGACCACGCAGTACTTGTTGGCCAACCCCAATACCTTGAAAAGAGAGCGAGGTCTGCGCTTACTTACCCGATCTTCGGCCCGCGCGGAGAACCAACCCAAATACAGCTCTGCCGAAGCCAAGCGCCAGCGCCGCCGCCGCCCGAAACGCAATAAATAGCTTCTCGGCCAACCCGCCCCTAACGGGAAGCGCTGGAACTAATCTGCCTAGCCGCGCCCCCTTCTGGGCGGCAAAGGGAGAGGTTGGGCCACGGGGATCGCACGCCTACGGAGCCGGCTGTAGTAATTAGACGGGCTCTGCTTTCCCCGCAACCAAGACGGAGCCGATTCTGTTTGGGCAAGCTCGACTCCCAGGGCGCCACGTGAGGCTTTCCCAGGTGTGTGGTGACGCATCAGTCTCCTCTTTGGAAGAGTAATCGCAGCAGCCACAGGCGGAAGGGAGTCCTGCTGGTTTTCTACGAGTCCCCTTGTTTTTACAATACCAGAGGTGCGAACGCCTTTGCTAAGAAGATCTGGGATAGCTCTGACTTGCCCAGAGTCTGTAAATCTACCTCTCGATTAGGTTGTCACATCCTTGCTTTCGACCATTAGTGTGACATTCAAGAGGTGCAGATTCCCCCCAAAAGCAGGAATCCTATCCCAGGTTGCCAAATTGCCAAAATTCAAAACTTATAAATTTGTCACACACACCCTGAGATTTTATTTATTTTTTAAGAAGTCCAAGCAAACAAGGTTCATGTTTTAAGAACCTGATGCTGGAAGGCTGAAGTTTTCACAATTTTCTTCACAGGTTACTTTTGAAAGCGTGTCTTTATGCTTTTCTGCAAACAGATGAACCTGTGCAACAAGCAAACTTTTGACCACTGTCTTATACTTTCAAGCATGAATTTTCACACACAACACTGCAATATATCCCATCTGTACAAAATAGGTCCAGTGATAACCTTCTGCATTGAGGAGGAAGGGGCCATCTCCTCTAACTGGCTAGGGGTGATTGATAGCTTATCCTGGTATACACACTGGAAGGATGCCTCTTTGAACTCAGCAGGCCTTACTCCTAAGTAAACATGTATAGGATCAGTATAGGATCAGGCTGCAAGTGTGCCCTGGAGATGCTCCCACAGAGGAATAGTAAGTAGAGCAGAGGAGCATGGCAGCCAAAACATTTTAATGAACACATACAACTAAATAAGGTTTTCAAAATGGGACTGAGAGAGCATTGCTGCTGTTCACCATTTCTGAAAAATAACTAGAAGTGTACTCTTGCCCAGAAGAGGTATAGCAGGGTGTGTATAGGTGATTAAAAAAAAAAATCCCACCCATCATATGGCATAATGCCAAAGACAATTTCCAGGAGTACCTCAGATAAGCACAATTCATGTTATGAGGCAAGTAATGTTATGTTCATACCTGAAGCATAAAGTCCTAGAAGCATCTCTCCTCTTCCATAGCAACAAAAATATAACAACAACAACCTAAATAACTAACAATTTGCTACCCATTTAGGACATTCAAAATCTAGAACCTGAGGTGGCTGCCTCACACTGATAAACGGCAACTGCCACCCCTTGTCCCCATGGGCATCCATACACGTAGGTAAAAATCAGCTGTTCTTGTTTGTCCACAAACCTATAAAAAGATGGAGACAGAGCGGATGTGGGCCATGGAACACTGATAATTGTCTGTCTCCTCCATTCTCTTCTCCTTCTGCCCGTGTAATCAATTTCAGACCTAGCCCAAGGCTGCCAGGTCTTTTCATACAAGCCTCTTTCAGAAATCCTCTGTTAATTAAGTGCCCTACACTTTGTCCCCCTTTGGAAGACCTAGCTTTTTACCAGAATGAATAACCTTCTAGTTGAATTTGTTTCTGGCCATACACAAATCCCATATTCTGTCCTGGTGTATCCTCCCACAGCCTTGGACTGCTCCCCTGTCCATACCTGTTCAACAGTGTGGTGACCTTCATTAGTCTTAAGTAATTCCTGACATCCTTTTAAAAGACAACTGCCTATGAAGGAAATTCCAGTTTCCTCTTTTCGTAAATGCCTCCAGCAAAGATTACTTTGTTCTCTGATTTCACAAGTTCTAGTTCCTCTTACAACCGCCTGACCTAAGGAGAAGCTAAGGGCTGTTCTTCAGCTTTGCAGTTTGAAACAGGTACTGGGTGGAATTCAGTGTTGCATTATGTTAAACAATCTGTCTGCACAACCTTCTTGGGGAGTGTGAAACAGGAGTCTGGTAGAGCATAGGGATGGAGGAATGGGAGTTGTGAGACGTGGTGCTCTTCCACACTTCCACTTGTCCTGCCACTTTCCTCTGGGTAACCCCACTGTTTACTGCCAAATTAGAACATATATCAATCAGTTTTTCTATGGGTTGACATTTGTTCTGATTCAGCAGTAAGCAGCGGATTTTCCTGGAGGAAGCAATGGGGCAAATGGAAAACCTCTCAGACCCGTGTTTTCTAGGCACAGAATAAGCAGAAGTGTGGATGAGCTCTTAGTGCAAAAGGAAGAAATTTCAGGGGCTACAGGGAGAGTCTGTTAGGGAGGCAGATGCAGAGAGAAAGGTTCTGTGGGTATGCATTTCCATGGGCTTTTTTAGGGGTGGGGGGGGGGGAAACCCAAATAAAGCATTGAAAGGGGGAACACCCTAGTCATGGGTAAGCAAACTAAGGCCCGGGGGCCAGAGCGGGCCCAACTGCCTTCTAAATCCAACCCACGGACGGTCCAGGAATCAGCGTGTTTTTACATGAGTAGAATGTGTCCTTTTATTTAAAATGCATCTCTGGGTTATTTGTGGGGTGTAGGAATTCGTTCTTCCCCCCAAAAAAATATAGTCTGCCCCCCCCGGAGGTCTGAGGGACAGTGGACCGGCCCTCTGCTGAAAAGGTTTGCTGGCCCCTGTGGCCTAGTCTCTCACCAAAAAAACAAACACCTGAGCAGAATTGTGCCTGCACATTTTGCCTCCTAGCTCAGGTTCTACAAATTCTAGAAACTTGCTCATTTTAAATGATAACTGGGGATCTGGAGATTATGTTTTACCAGGGGAGGAGAAACTGCCACGTTTGTGGGATACCTGTTGGGCTCCAGTAATGCAGGCTGTGCACCTCAGCTCTGAAACACCAACATATTTATGTACTTAGCACCGAGACTTATGAACTTTGGCCAGTTTCTTGACAAAAGACATTGCACCATAGCACTGATGGTAAACTTCTTGCTGCAGTGTATGTAGACTCACAAAGCTCTGACGGATAAGGTCATCCCAACCCATTCAAAAGTCTTATGATTTTAACAGCATGATTATTCAAACCATCTAAATTGGAGGACTTGATTTTACATACTAAACTTCTTGCTTCGGTGTGTCAGTGCTATATTGATTTTAGCGTGGCTGTGCCTATGCACACTGAGAATAAGTCCCATGGAATTGACTTACATCAAGAAGTCTGTTATTGAGCAACCTGAAGCTCTTTGTGGCAGTGACTGGCTGGTGCCAGGGAGTGGGTGGGTGGGTGTTATTCTGCTTGCATCTTGCTCCTCCTTTGCCTTGGGTTGTAGGAGCCACCCTCATCATTCTGCCCGGATACTGAGGTCCAGCTCCGAGGGCCTTCTGGCAGTTCCCTCATTGTGAGACGTGAAGTTACAGGGAATCAGACAGAAGACCTTCTCAGTATCTGCACCCATTCTGATGTCAAAGAGTGGCGGCGGCCTGGGAACAATTCCAAGGGCCATCTGAAGAAGACTAGGGGCCACATTCAGGCCCCAGGTTTCCATCCTTGCCATAGGCACCTGGTTGGCCACTGTGGGGAACAGGATGTTGGCTCAGCAGGGCTCTACTCAAATAAATCCAGTCCCTTTGGAATAAATGGGGCTTTGGCTCTTACCTTTTTTCTAGACTGGGGCAATTGCTATTGAAAAACTGTCCTGGGAAATCTGCTGACTAGTGGGGTACAACTCTTTTAAATAAACAAAGCAGACAAATGTTCCCTGTGTCCTGCATCACGGTGGACACTATTTGGGTATGAGGTAGTGCCCTTAAGAAACATTAGGAAGCTGCCTTTAACCGACTCAGACCATTGGTCCATCTTGCTCAATACTGCCCACACTGACTGGCAGCTACTCTCCAGGGCTTCGGACACGGTTCTCTCCCAGCCCTCCTTAGAGATGCTGGAGATTGACCTTCTACAACTGTGGTTCCTAACATGGGGCACATGCCCCACAGGGGGGCAATTTGATTTTTAAGGGAGGCAATTCGAAAATGTGTTAGACCAAGTTAATGGCCTTTTAGGTTTTCTCCACGTGAATCGGAGTTCACTTTTTGAATAATAAGAATTATATGTCGCGGGGGGGGGATCAGGATTTTAGGTGGGGCATGGCCAAAAAAGGTTGAGAACCACTGTTCTACAAGCAGAGCAGATGTCCTCCACCCCACACAACTTGCGGGGGGTGGGGCTTCTCCTTCTCTGACTTATTCCGAGCGCTAATCCACGAAGCAGGAAACGGCGTCCTCGCTTTCTAATGACTCATCCATCCCAATCCACTTCTCCAGCCTCATCATGAGCTGGCACTGGAAAATAGTGCGCCATCCCCGGCTGCTGCAGGCGGCTTGCTGACCGCGCCCTTCTTGCATTCGCTACCGAAACTCCTAAACGCTTGCATCCCTCGTTGGAGAAATCCCAGAGGCATCGCAGGGCGGAGAACTCCGACGCAGCGCCCTAAGCCGCAGCGTAGCAGCAAACTGCGCGAAAGCACTCGCGTTCCTCTAGCGGCGGCCTGTGCTTGAGGTCAACAACCGAACAGAGAGACTTTCTTTTTTGCACAAAGAAGCGCCATCGCGCCCTTTTATGACCGCCTTGGCCCTCAGATCGACTCTCTGCGCGCATCCCTCTCCAGGCCAGCCGCCCAAAGCTCCTTTAAGCAACCCCAGCTTGCCCGGCCTGCCATACTTACTGCGCGGGTCTGCCTTGGCAAGGAAGCTGCTGGGAAACGTCAGCCGGATACTTCCTACTCTCCGCCTGCTGGTATCCGCGCAACCGCCAGAGTTTGGGCTCCGCGCGCTTCCGCATTGCCAAATCGCAAGGAAACGCCTTGGATTGGGCGTGTAAGCTTGCTTGGTTTTCTAACGGATGTATGCCCCCGATCCTTCCTTCCTACACGTGTTGGAGTGGGGCAAGATCAGCAAGAGACACGCAGCAAGGGTGGCTACTGTAGTGTGTATGAACAAGTACAGTCCTTTAAAAGAAGCGGGGGTTAAGAAAGGTATGCTGGAAAGCAAAGGGACTGGAAGCCCCCGCTGTTAGGTATTTATTGCATTTATACCCGACCACTTTCTCGAGGGGGCGCACATGGTTCTCCCCTTGCTCATTTAATCCCCGCAACAACCCTGCGAGGTAGCTTAGGCTGCAAGGCTGTGATTGGCCCAAGGTCACCCATTGTGAGCTTCATGGCCAAGGGGGGCTTTAAACCCTGGTCTCCCCCCAGTGGTTTTCCCGGTCCGACACTCTAACCACTACACCACACTGGTTCCGCGCGATCACTGATGCGCTCTGATTCCGAGTACTGGAAGCAACGTCACCCCTTTACAGACGCTTTTGCTATCTACCGACAGCCCCGGAAAGGCACGGCGCATGCGCACAATTCGGTCCAGGCCTGCTGCTGGAATGTTGTAAAACTGCCGCAAGGTGGCAGCGGGCAGCTTTCTCCGGCCCGCCCCTTGCGTGGCCCGCGCTGACACAACCGAGGGTTTTCTCTACCCTTCCAG
Organism: Podarcis bocagei; assembly: GCF_964188305.1. Taxonomy (NCBI): domain Eukaryota; kingdom Metazoa; phylum Chordata; class Lepidosauria; order Squamata; family Lacertidae; genus Podarcis; species Podarcis bocagei. The sequence continues at coordinate 80,629,342 of NC_138125.1, read as the reverse complement.
TCACGCGCCAGGCTTAGTTACAGCTCCACGGCAACTCCTGATTGGTTGGAACGGCAGCGATTCAAAATGTGATTGGCTGCTTGTAGGAAAGGGAGAGTGTTGGACTGTTTATTTGGAATTCTCCGCTGAAGGCTGCAATTTCCTCATGCGGGCGTCTGGAATGCGCAGCTACCAGCAGCCTTTCCTCCTCGGCATCCAGTTTCCTATTCAAAAGAGCAACACCACCTTCCTGTCATCCAGCCGCTCTGCAGCAGGTGCTGTCCAGACAGTGAAAGCGGATTTTTGCATAATATGTCTATAAGCAGCAGCAAGGTGCCAACACTTATATAAAATATTTGGCAGAGCAGGAAAGCCCCGACCCACATAATCGATCACATGATGCGGTGCCCATCAATTTAGCCCCCCCCAAGTATGTTATTGGGGCAGGGACAAAGCCCCCTCAGCCCCTAGGAGTTGGCTCTTGTGCAGCAATCACAGGGGGATTGTGTTTTATTCATTCATTTCTTGACCCAAGGAACTCCAAGGACATGGCTGTCATCTGCCCAATTTATCCTCCCCATAAGGCTGAGAGACAATTGCCAGTTCAAGTCTTCTCAGTGAACTTCAGTGCTGAAAACAGACTCGGCCCTGGGCCACTGGAGTCCTACAGTCACCAAGCAGACAGCGTACACAGGGAATCTTTAGACCACAAGCCAGTGGGAAGGGCATGTATGATTTTTAATTTTTGTTACAATGCCTAGCAATTTTAGGTGTAACAAAGAAAACTATCGAAGCAGTGAGTGAGCCTTCAAGTAAACTGGTCACAAGCTGTTAAGGGCTTCATATATGAATACTAACACATCGAATATGGCTCGCTAATAAATCAGCAGCCAGTCCAAGTGTAACCTTTGAAATGGAAATCCTGCTAAGGTTATGCTTCACCTTGGGACAGCAATTGATGGTCTGTATTGTTTTTCTGGAAGAGTTATGATTATCTCTGTTAAGTGAATAGCAATTCATTTGTTCCAGCATTTATTTTGATTTATCCAGAGAGCTGTCTGATTTGTGTTGTAAAATGTTACTGAAGAAGCAGTGTGTTCTGAGTTGTTAGGTGGGTTGGTGTCTCTACTGTTTGCTACATTTTGAGCTCAAAGTAGAAACAGATAGGAAGATCTTGCCATCGAATTCAGCTTTGACTTCTTTAGCAAATGAGCAAGGAAAACAAACAGGAACCCAATGCCAGGAAAAAACAAAGATCTATACATATACCATCAGCTCATGAAGGAACCATAAAAAATCCTGAGAGAGACAGTGAAGCATCTATTTTCCTGTCTTCCCTGGAGCTCTGTCTTCCCTGAGGGGAGGGAAGAGTGAAGGAGCCCGGGCAAGGGAGTTCTTCCCATCAGCTCCCAGCTGACCTGAAAGGACTCTGTCCCTTTACATTTTATCTAATGTATCTGTTTTAGCATTTTAAAATGGTAAATCGCCTTGTGTGCCTTGGGAGAAAGGTACAAATTCAGTAAAAAAAATAGCTGACCAATGGAAGAAGAAACTCTGTGACCAGTCTGGGAACCTACCTATGATTTCTGAGAACTTATCAAGGAAGTTAGAACTTCACCTCACTAGGCCAATGAAGGATGAGTTCTCCTCTGCATTGCAGAATACGAATTTAAATGTTCACACACATATCCACACCAGGGATGACTCCAAGGAGTAGTAAGAGGTAGCAGGCACACACCCACACACCCACCCTACCCCACCCAAATATTTATACAACTCTATGTAACCCGAGGTACAACTGTACCTTTACCTTTTTAGGAGAGGAGAGGTAGGGACTGTTCCATTGTGCAAGCAGAAATTGTTAAATGAGTGCAGTGACTTAAGTTGGGTAAATGTTAGGGGATTTTTCTTTTTTCATGGGACCACACACTGAACTACTGTATAAGCTTTCGGGTGAATGCACACTTCTTCAGATACTCTTCTATCTGAAGATACTCAGACGCTCAGATACTATCTGAAGAAGTGTGCATGCACACAAAAGCTTATACCCAGAACAAACTTTGTTGGTCTATAAGGTGCTACTGGACAATTTTTAATTTTTTAAATTTATTTCGACTGCGTCAGACCAACACGGCTACCTACCTGAATCTAGCCACAGTAAAAGTTCTACATCAGATGGATAAAATCTTTGATCTGTAGGTCCTGCCCCCACCAGCACACGAGCGCTGCCCGGTGGCGGCAAACTTCGGGGGATGGCAGCCCCCTACCCTACGCACACCATGTCAAGAGAAACGTTGCCGAATTGTCCAGCAGAGGGCGCACAAGATACCTCGGACCAGCGTGATGTTTGAGGCGTCTTCTGGATAGCTCATGACCAAAGCGTCGTGATTGGCTAATTCGAAATAATCATATGAGGAAGAAATAATGAGCTTCGGACTATATATTTTGGCAGGTGAAGGATTACATATGTCACGGAGGTATTCATTTTTATATTTAAATGCTGGACGTTATAATTGACTGATGATCTTAGAATTGAATTTAAGATTTAATAATTTGCTGCAACTGAGCATAACGTGCAATGCTTGCTAACTGGATTTATTAAACAGCATACATTTGAAGCACAGTGGCGCCAGTTCTGTATTTGTAAACTATGAGGCTGAAGTCTGATGAAATAATATTATATGCACTGGGATTAATAGAACTAGTCACGAGGTCTAGATTTATTTTATTTTATTTCCAAGGAAGCAGACTGCCTTCTTTTCGCTTGCAGAGCATGTTTTTGTTTGTTTTTGCTCTGAATTTTCCACAACAAGGGAAAATCGTAACCAGCTGTAACATACAACAAGGACAGGGCTAGCATGAACAATAGCAGTCCCCTCAATCTCTCAATAGAAGGCTCTTTCCTACAACTGTAGGCTTGACCATTGATAGAGGATTGTTAGAGGGGCTGCAACAATAACTGAGTACTATAGAGGAAGAGGCAGGCAAAAATGTAATTGGAGAATGCGGGCATCGATCCCGCTACCTCTCGCATGCTAAGCGAGCGCTCTACCATTTGAGCTAATTCCCCCTCGCGATGCAAGTTTCCCTTCAGCCGTTATAGATTATTACTCAACAGCGCTTGCGCTAGTTATAACGTTTTATCCGACTTGTTCTTGTGGGAAACGAACTTTCTCGCCAAACTTAAGCCTAGTTAAAACAAACGAAAAACAGAGATAGGTAAGTTCTGTCACCCAGCAAAGAGAAGCCACGCGGGGCTGGCGGGGGGAGAGAAGGAACGGTCTGTGGGGGTGGGGGGTGGGGAGGACTACATTTCCCATGAAACCTCACAGCGCGCATGCGTAACGTTTTCCTTTAGCTCGCTAGGCCCCGGCGGCGAGTTCCTTCAGTCAGAAAGAGAGAGAGACGGGGGCGCGTGCGCGTGTGCGGAGCAGCTGCTTCGTATTGTGCGAGGCGGGGACTGTTTGTGCTGCCGCTCCTCTTGGCGCGCGCGCGCGCACACACACACACATACAGAGCGGCGGCGGCAGCAGCATCCTCCTCCTCTGCCAGAGGAGGATGAAGAGCGTGGCGAAGGAGGAGGAACGGATTCCAGCAGCCGGTTCGGCGCGCGCCCACTGCCCCACCGCTCTGAGGTAAGAAGAGGGGAGCCGGCGCCGCTCGCTCGGGGGCGAGCGAGGGAGATGTCGCTGGGTCCTCCTGCCGCTGCCGTCCCTCGCAGAGAGGGGCGCGGGAGCCGCCGTCCCGCGGGCTCCGAGAGAAGGCGACGGGTGTGTGTGTGTTGTGTGTGTTTGCCGCTACGAAGGGCGGGCAGCGCGGGGATGAGGGCAGGAGGCGTGCGCGCGGGGTCTGTCGAGGTGAGAAAGGACTTAGCGGGATAAATGCATTATCGTGTGTATGGAAGCGGGAGGGGGGTGGTCTGGGTTGACAGGCGAGGGGAGGACTGTGCGGGGCCGGCTGCTCCCTTCCCTGCGCCTGTGTGCGCTATAGGGTGGATGGGGTGGTGGTGTCATATAATAGTGAACGGTTCTCGTGTTTTAGTTGTGCCCGGCGACCAGAGCGCGTGTTTACGTGTGTGTGTTGTTGTTGGGTGGGGGTGGGGAGTCGGGTGCACGCGAGGCTAGGAGGGTGTGCGCTTCCATAGTGGGAGGATGGAATTTGTGTTATCTGGATGTTGGCGGACTTGGGGAATTGGGTGTGTTGTGCTATTGTGCATGTGGAGCGCAGTCCTGGGGTTTGGAGAGCTTTTGTAGGATTGTGGGTAGGTCTCATCTGGCTTGGGCTGTGGAGAGTGGAAAGAAGCCCGGCATTGGGGGTAAAGTGGAAGGAATATAAGTTCATTGTATTATTGTCCCGAGAGGCTATGAATGGACGAAAGGCAGATGATGTTCAGGGACGAACTGCTCTTTTCTTAAGTAGATGCTTGTGACTACACGCAGCATGAGCGAGGAGGAGACAGCTAGAAGGACCTATAGTTTTTCCCGTCGAGTTGTGACCTTTTCTGTGCTGTAGTTGGCACATCTAGAAGGGGTTGTACTGAGTTTATTAAATTCTTATTACAGGAATGATTTGTCAGGGGTAGATGAGAAAGCAGAAGTATAACCTGCTAATTTTCTCTTGAAGGGAAGGCATGAATGGAGTTTTCAGAGCATAAGAAAAAAGAGACTGCATTCTCTTCTCTGAACACCCAGAAAATAATATGTAGTGACAGTTTCCCTCAAATGTGCAGGGTTCCATGTAAAGCACATTGCTACAGCCATAGGTGAATTGTTATTCGTTACCTTTTTGCAAAGACCAGCAAACAGCAGTGGGTAATCAAACCCTCCTGCTATGTGAGAGGGCTTGGTCCAGGTGTTTGTCTCTGTGCCAGAAAAGTCCAAGCCAGTATGAATACATACATTCAAGCAGTGGAAACTTTAAAATGGCTCATTGTCTATTTCGATGCTTAGTGGGGCTTTCATTTCTTCCTTTGACTAATAGTAGGCTCTGGCTTTAGCTGAGACATTGCTAAGTAATGGAACTTACATTATACAGTTCTTTTTTCCGTGGTTGGAATAGTTACATAGAAAAACTATTCACAAATAATGGTACTCATCCACTGCAGACCATTTTAATACAGGGCACTGTTGCAGTATGGTCTCAAATAATTAAGAATTGTATAAACCAGGGTGGGCAAAGCTTGTAAATTGGAGGGGAAACACATTGAGGACATTTAAGAGAACATTTGTGTTGAGGACATCCCACATACTTTATTGTGACTGAAGTCTTTTTGATACATTATTACTTTAATAATGGAATAAGCACTGGAGGTAATTATATGGAATATTTGAGCTCATGAACCAAAGGTTATTTATTAATTAAATCCTTAAAAACATGGAGTGCAATACACAGTAATAGGATAGGTACCAAATACTCTGGCATAATCCAGTGAATTTTGGTTGTGCGGATCTGTGAGACAAGTGTGAATATCTTGCATTGATTTCACACATTTTGAGACTTACTTTGGGGTCTTAAAAGTTTTGAGTGTGTGAAGCAGTCCACATGCATACATCTAGCTGTGTGCATTCATACACATCTCTTTGATTATGAGGTCATCAAACATATTTCCTTTCATAACAACATTGCTTTGGGGCTGTGCACTTATTTACCCCAAGCTACTGGATTTTGGTTGGCATTTGTAGTGGCAATTCTCATTAGCCAAAAGTCTACTACATGTTGCTGAGTGTTCTGCTTTGTGTTTTCTTACCTTTCGTTTTGATAATGGATTCTGCATTTAATCATTTCCCCAACTTCTTAAGTAGTCATCCCTGCTGTGCAAAAGTATTCTTGGCAATTGGTTTTGAAAAATTGTGCAGGTTTCATTCCATTAACATCCTAGCAATCTTCTTGTTCCCTTTTATCTTCCCTGCCTTGTTCATGTGGAAGACCTTATCGATTTATGTGCATATGTTTTTATTCTGATGCATCAGAGCATTTCCTACATCTTCTTACTTTTATTGTGCATGGTGATAACTATACCTGGGTAATGTTTCTCTGATGTTTTCAAATCACAAAAACTAGCTTTATGTTTAATGAAGGAACTCTTTGAACTCTAAGTAGCCATGAGCACTTTGGATCCATTTTGCTTGGACAATATTGGATTAAGAGGCATTAGGTAATTACTGCATAATATGTGTGTTTTCTGTCACTAGGAGTTCTGAAGTCAAAACCAGTTACATGAATTACTGTAAATGATGAACTGTAAATGTGGCAGGGGACTTTGAAGGGATTAGCTTACTCTTATCATGCTGTTGCCTCTGTACATATATGGCGACTCCTCTGCCTTTGGACTTGCAGCGTCCTTTTGCATTATGTGATGCAGCTTTATAACCTCTGTTATATGCTTGATTTATATAGAAATGCTGCTTTCTGTAGAAGGAAATGTAATTGGAGGAAAGCAATAATCATTTTGATGTCATAACATTCCTGGTAGACCACTGTCTCGATTGGTTTTACTGTTGGAGACAAGCTGCTTGTTTGTTGAAATTGCCTTTTACATCACAGCATGTGCACATACATGAGTTAGAACATGGATTATTCTGCACAGAGTCCTCTCTCTGGACTTCTTTCACAGGTAGGAGTAATAATAAAAGACTGCTACCCTATTGCCAGTCTCTGTTGTTCAAAAATGAATGAATGAGGCTCCTAATCATTAGCAGCTTAGTTAAGAAAAATGGTCCCAAAGAATGAGGCATTCGAAATGGTTGTGGTGAGGTATCTTGCTGGATCAGCAAATGCTGGTGAAAGTTTGTTATCTCATTACTAGAAGTTTTGTTAAAAGGCATTGTCTTCAATTTTTGTACGAGTTTTGTGTTCATTTTATAGGTCATGGTTATCTTTTTAGGATCCTTCCAAATGAAGGCTTAATACTGCAAACAGACCAGGTTGTTAGCAACTCCCCCCCCCCCCAACATCAGATTTCCCATTGAAAGGATAAATTGGATTAAACTGTGGGGGGATACAGGTTGACATTTGGGTGACAGTAACATGTGGATGCTGCAACAATTTACATGCATGAGGAGTGTCATATCCGAGATTCTTGGGAACCTTGGTAAAGGTGCACTCAGTGGGGTTTTTTTAATCTTGATAAGGAAAGCTATGCCAGCCAAGAATACTCTCATGCTGCTTCCGAATGCTCTTGATGCACTGTGCACAGGGGATGACTGCCCCATTTTTGCCACCCAAGGTGAAATGGGAAGTTGCTGCCGCTTCCCCACTGAAGCCAGGGTGCTGCTGTTGCCTCTCCTTGCTTTGCTGGTGCCTGTGGAACTTCAGTGCAGCCATGGGTGCCTCCCACCCTCTCCTGTTGCTGGAGCAACAGCAAGAGCTCGCCACTGCTTCTCCTCCCTTCCCTGGCGATGGCAGTGTGTGAGCTCAGTGGCAGGCAGGCACAGCTGCGGGAACTGCCACACCTGGACTCCGTTGGGATCCTGCCGCCTGAGGCAGTTACCTCAGTGTGCCTTACGGTGATGCCGGCTCTGGCTGTGCATAATGAGAACAGCGGAGCTCTTGCAATGGTGGACCCTTTGTGGCCTTGTGTTTCTGACAAATACATGACATTACAGCTCCCTACAACTATCTTTGCTTGGTTTCTGCATCCAAAGTGGTACAGAAGCCAATATATTAGCTTCATGCTTCTCACTGATAGAGGCTTCTTTAGATGAGAAAATTTCAGAGATGTGGAAGCCTCCTTGCCCTCTAATTGTATGGGGTGCAATTGTATTTTTTCCTGTTGTGTGATGATCCCTGGCAATAGTAATAATAATCATGGGTGGGTGATATATTCAACTTAGACCTACTCAAAGTTAGACCCATTGGGTTCTATCCAAAGTACTGCTATCGAGAACGTTAGGCCAGCGCAATAATTTCTCCTTATGTGACAGGATGTTCTCTCCATCTCTTTCCCCTCACCCTACAAAATCTGTTCTGGGGGTTTTCTAACTCTCCAGAGCAGATTTGGGGATTGTGTGGGGCATGTGCAGGGAGAGGAAAGTGAGGAAATCCTGGTGCTATTCCTTGTGCTAACACAACTATTTAGATGAATACTGTACCATGTATTGCAATAAATGGATTTCACCCTATAATATATATATATAAATCAGTATCTTGGGAGGCAGTTGAGACCAGAAACAAAGTTATTAAAAGAACTATCAGCACTGCCCCACATAAATCTGTATTACTAGTGTTACAAGTACCTGTTAGACAGTGACTCTGGCATCACTGGGGATGAGCAACACACTTCCCACTGTTCCAAGCCCAGTGCTGCTTGAAATTTTGTTTTAGTTCAGTAAAGGTTGAACATATTCCTAAAGTTTGCTTATTCCTAAAAGTGTACTAATGGATTTGGGCAGCATGTCTGTTTTGTTTCCTTTGTTTCTGCTCTGGTTTTATAACATATTTAAAACTATCCACAAAAATGAGTAATAAGGATATGAGCATAGTTGACACGATTCCAGCAAATATCAGCCTGAAGTGCTAAATCTGTACAACAGTTTTTTGTGTGTGTGTTTTAAAGTGTCTGCTAATTCTATTAATGGCACTGTAGTCTGAATGATACAAGACTTATTTCCAGGATGAAGTTAATACTTGGACTCAAACTGAAATTATCTGCCTGCTTGTGGTCTGGTGTTAATAGAGGATAAGTGAGAGCTCTTTTCTGTGAAGGAATTTTTGAAACCTGAGTTTGGGTATAAGTGTTAGCTTTGAAAAAAATACTGGCATTGAATTTATTGAATTATGAATCTACAGTTCAGTTGACAATTATTTTTAGTAATGAAAAGGAGGGTTTTTCAGAGTTTAAGAAATAAAGAAATTAAATACATGAGTGTATTTTACATGACTAGCAGATATTTAAGGGAAATGGCTTTAAGAAAATAAGCATTGAGAGAATGCCTGACTTGGTTTTATTGTGAATGTCCTTATGAATCCACGATACTATGAAGTCTTGAATTGCATAAATACAGAGAGCAATTAGCTATATCTTCCCCGTAATAAATGGGAGTTAGAGTAACACACAGCACAACTATACATCTTCCCTCTGCACATTTGTAATTGCTAGTCTTTTGTGGCAGTTTGACTATTCCAGAGGAGTTAGGAAATGTAAAAATTTAAAAGCATTGTCTTGGTCCTGGAAATAAAAGTGGAGCATTCTTCTCTTTGTCAGAATAATTTGATTTAGAATTTTATTCTAGCCCTTTTGCAAACCATTAATAGCTTTCACTCAAAGCAAATACTTAGTCTTGACAAGGATGTACACATGAACCAGCAGGACCCTCCACTGTTGAGCAGATTAAGCACTCATTCCTTTTAGCGCAGCACAGAGTTTCCCTGTTTTGGAAGTTACTTGGCTTTAATCCAGGGAAATTGTCCTTGAAGCATGTGGTATCCATTGCAAGAGGCCCAAAGGATATATAAATCCCAGATGGAGTTATCGTCTATACAAAATTTCTTCAGACAAAACAAAGGAATATAGTCTTGATTGTGGTTCTGGATGGACAGAACCCAGCCTTATTTTTTGAGCCAGTTTTCCTTGATGTTAACACCATCATTTAATGCAGGTCTAGCTACTGCCAAATATACTCCTGTATAATGTACTGCTCAGTCTAGCTCCCCTCCAGGTTGTTTCTGCCCTGTTGTTCAAAAAGGAAAACTGGTCTCTCTCTCTTCCCCACCACCCAGTTTTCCTCTCTTTATATATTAAAAATTATTAATCTATTCCTTAGAAAATCAGGAGACAAGAGGGACAAAGCCAACTCTACACATAAATTTCAGTCAGCTACTGAACTAATGGGAAATGTGCCCTGCTTTCCAACTGCTGAAGCTCTCTCACTGGGTCTAACTACTGCTGTAGTTTGGTATTTCAATTTAGAGCTTGACATGTGGGAATTCTTGAACATTTCCAGTTCTAAAATACATCAGACTAGAAACTTGTTACGATCATAGCTCTGGAGCTTGTTAAACAAATGTCATGTTCATAGAGCTTCAGGGATAAAGCCAACATGCTGTTCACAGATCATGGGGGGGGGGGGGAATTCTGACTCTTTCGTTGTGCTAGATAGATGCTGCTCCCACTCCGCTGGGTGAATTCTGTAGCTAATATGGTGAAAAAATACTATATAATTCTGTAATTGAGTTATGATTGGACTGGGACTTGGTGCGTGAACTCAAGCCACTTCCAGCCCTCTAAGACACAGGCTTTGGTGGGAGAGGATGGTGAAGATTGAGGTTGTACTGTGTAATGGATAGCAACATCATCAGCTATGCACAGGACTTTTTTTTCAGTCGTGTGGATCTGTGAACTTCTGAATCTGCCTCCATTGATCTGAAATTATACAAATTCCTTCTTGTTTGTACACTTTTTATATTTATTATTAAATTCATATATCTGAAAATCACAGAACAAAAAAATACAGAATGAGAATACAAAATACATCATAAAACAAAAACAAAACCCCCAATATGAATATCAGTATACATTCTGATAGCATTTTTGATTTTGACTTTACTGAAACTAGGGAAGTAACAGATGGCTACAAAATTGTGCCTGGATGGCTTAACCTCTTCCTTCTTTAGGGAACAACTGTTATCTCCTGTTGTTCTCTCTCAGATCAACCAAGAATGTCCTCTTTGATTATTTCATCTCTGCTGGTTGCGGAGACAGGACTTCTCAGTGGCTTGCTCACAACTACATAACGCCTGTCTCTTAGTTGCTCCCAAAGGCCGGGCTCTAAGAAGTTTGAGATGGCAGCTGGTGAATGTGTTTATGTAGGAGGTTTAGTTTAGTTTTACTTATGTTGAATAGTAACATGATCAACAGTGCATGCAATTTCTTAACTTTTCTGAAGGCATGTAATTAAATGTCTTATATTTTCCCTTTGAAACCAGATGTTTTGGAGGAATTAAAACTGCTGCATTGGTTTTCAAGACTTCAATATAAATATTGCCTGCCTGCTTTCATCTTTCCACATTCATTATTTTGGGGGGTTTTAGTGACTAGAAGCTAGTAACACTGTCCTTTTGGCTATCTAAGCTTGCTGTGTAAATTCTCAATATAGACTTGGGAGGTCATAAACTATGACTTGCCAAACTACTATGGTATATGTGGAGTGCAGACAACAGTGAATAACATTTAGTTTTCTGTTCATTCAGTCCTACATGCTTGCAGTGCGTAAGTGCTTCAGGATGAATAGTTTTTGAGCTAGTTTGTCTGCGAATGTTAGGCTCTTGAGTGTAAGGCTTAAATATTGGAGGTGGTTTATGTAACACAAGTTATTAGTTGCACCTAAATCACATGTTGCATGCTTCATACTAGAGAGGGCTATAGGAAGTGGAAATATTTGGCTACATATCTGATAAAAATAGTTGCAGGAACTGCTACAGCTACATGAACTGCAGCTCTGAAGATGTTTTAGCTTATCTAAATTTAGCTAGTTCCTCATTTCTTATTTTTTATATGATATCTGACTCTTCTTAACTCCTTTCTGTAGAGTCTCTTTGCTGAATGAAAGGTCACCCACTGACTTGACAGTGCAAAAGGATTAAACTACAAAATCTTGTGACAGGGCACTCTTCATTCTCACAGAATTTAGAGATTCAGGATTGAGGCCAAGCTTGCCAACTGAATTTTCTACAACTAAAGCTGTGTTTTTGATGCTCTCTAAGTTACTGGTACATTTGTGTGTTCAACCAAATTAATTCTTAATAGAGGCTCATCCAGAGGGTGGCTGGAGCCAAATCTTTTCTGCTTGCTTTTTATTAGCATGGAGCTCTTCACTTCTGAGGGCCAGTGGCTTCAACTGTCATCTTCTTATGGCTGGTTGCATAGGGCAAAATTGTGTGGTGTAGTGGTTAGGAGCGATAGATTCATAATCTGGGGAACCAGGTTCGTGTCTCTGCTCCTCCACATGCAGCTGCTGGGTGACCTTGGGCTAGTCACACTTCTCTGAAGTCTCTCAGCCCCACTCACCTCACAGAGTGTTTGTTGTGGGGGAGGAAGGGAAAGGAGAATGTTAGCCGCTTAGAGACTCCTTCGGGTAGTGATAAAGCAGGATATCAAATCCAAATTCTTCTTCTTCTTATGTGTTTCACTTCCATTAAAAGAAAACATTGCATTTACTTTATTTTGTTATGAAAGCCTGACTTCTGAAATCCATTTGCTATACATGGGAATTGCCAGTTATGCAGGGGTTCCTTTCCCAGCCACTGCACACATCACTGGGGTGCATGCAAGTGAGGATTCCCCCATTCTGTCCCCACCCTGCCCCCTGTTGATGCCAAAAACAGCATGCACAAGTCACATGTGCATGAGAGAGGAGTTGCCTGAATTCTGATAAATGATCCCACACTGATTCCACTATTTATACACTTTTTTATCGAAATGTTCCTCTGTACATAATGTACAAAGTAAATGCAAGAGTAAGAAGTAATGTCAGATATAGTTCAAATGTTAACAGAACTGATCAGTGCTGTGCTTGAAAGTTGGCTATTTATCTGATCTCTCCCTTCAGAATAAAAGTATCATTTGGCAAGAACTGAATCTGGCTTAGGCAGGCCTCATGATGTTGGTTTTTACTTCTGTTTATTAATTGTGACCCCCTTCCTCTTCCAAGCATGCATACTATGCTTTTAAAGAAATCCTCCTGACAAATCTGCAGGTAGGGTTAGGGAGCTATTTCTACAAAGTCATTCAGTGAGCTTTGCTGCTGAGCAAGGATTGGTGTCTCTCCCTGCCAATGCCCCAAGTCAAATACCCTAGGTGCCAGATCTCTGTGGTTCTATGAGCCACACAGAGTATTAAGTGCAGTGATGGGAAACCTGTCACTCTCCAAATGATGACAGGCTACAACTTCAACCATCTCTGACTATTGGCTATGTTTCCTGTTGCTGATGAGAGCTGGAGTTCAACAACTTCTGGAGTTTCATGAATTAGCCACCCCTGTGTATTAAGACCATTCCTGCCTGAGAAGGTGATTGGTTGCGTATTTCAGAGTTGCTTTTAAATGGCATTCTGTTGAAATCTGGGAAGCACTGTATATCTGGCAGTGGCAATCATTGTTGCCTTTTCCACTGTTTCTAAGTGATTCCTCATCTGTTGCAGTAGGGAGAAAGGTTGTAAGATTTATTCTCTTGGTGCTAAAGAACAGTCAAAACTACAACCATGATAACATAAATTACACAATGCAGTACTTAGGCCTTCATATTACTTAGGTCTTATAAACGTGCAAATATGAGGTACTTAATCATGCCGCAGAGTAATTCCTAGGCTACTTTCACAGAAAATATTGGCAAAGCACATTAAGTACTCATGCAGAAATTATCCAGGCATAATTATTTCATCTCTGTACTGCTCACACACAGAAGAGTGAATACAAATGAAGAAAGAGAAAAGTGTATATATCCATTTGAACAGTGCTTTTCTTCAGTTATCACCAATGGAGATAAAGGGAAGAAGTAGTTTCAGTTCTAAGAGCATCTTTGTGAATGGTATCTTGAAGTGGTGTGCACAGAGATTTGTTTGGGTGCACGTATATATAAGAATTGCAAGTAATCTGAGAACAAATGCAATGTTAGAGTAGAGATCAGTGTCAGTGGCAAACCTTGGCGTCTCAAATTTCAGCAGTACCCTGTGCAACACCAACATTTGGCCCCCTGCACCTTCCATTCTACATCACAGTTCTGGTGCCCCTGAGGCTCCATGCTCAGTGCAACTGAACCAGCTGCTCTCCCCTAAATCTGCCTCTGTCAGGATTATGGTGTCAGATTCATGGGGTTGGAATTCCAACTTCTCATTTTGAAAAGTAACATATTTGCTGTTGTACCATTGTCCTCTGTTATCTAAAAGAACACATGTACTGTACTGCCTCAATTTCATTTGGGACTAGAGATATGTACTTTTAGCACCTTTTAAAAAGCTGTGTGTCTTATAGAGGTATTTGACAATAATATTTAACCATTGCAAAAAAATGTATTGAGCAGACTTCCTTCAATGATAATGTCATGAGATTTAAGAGTCCTACAGAATATACAAAACAGAATTCTCTCTGCATAAATAACATGTGATACTTTCTCCAGGTGACAAGTTTTTGCTACATTATGTGTTACTATTAATCTCTCCCTAGTTCAATAACTGTTAGGTATAAAGAGCCTTGTGTACTGTGAATGGAAGATTACAGGAGCAGATGTTAAAATCTAGAGGATTTTAATTGAAATTAAAGTTAAGTTAAAAAGTTAGCTGATGTTTTGTGGGAGGGCCAGCTATACAGTGAATTAGTAGAAACTAAGTTCCCTTCTACTGAAGGAAATATTGTTAGAAAGTGGTATAGGGGAGAAAGAGTCTATGTGGCAGAGAGAGCTAGAATGTACTGCAGTTATTAAACAGTTAATGCAAATCTGTTATTAAAAACCCACCAAAATAACTTCATGATTTTCAGAACCTTTCTTTCTAGCCTGAACCATCTCAGCAGGATTCACCTGTGATGTTTTATAACTGCATCACCTGTGATGCTTGGATTGTGCTTTTGATGATGGCAAGAAAATGATGTCTTTTCAACCTGCATCTGTGATACATCCCATTTCATTTAGTTTAATTCACTTCCTAGTTCCCATTATGAGGGCCTATTCCACTGCAGCAGAGGCACTGCTTCATCTGAAGTTAGATGACAACACTGTGTTATATTCAACAAAGTTGTCCTATTAGTGCAAGGCCTGTGTATTGGACTTCCTCTCCCTCTGTCTTCCCCAACATTTGCTCAGATTGCAAGGTTGCATGGAGAGAAAGAGAAGTCCCATTGCTTAGATAGGTGTCTTTTCACTTACAGGACATTTGATGTTACCAAATGTGTTTGAAATTGCAAACCTATACTGTACCTAGTTTCCTGGGTGTTCTGAATAAACATGTATAGGATTGTACTGCAACTTCTTTATGTAGCACCATCTAAGATGAGTACAAAGGACCTAGTGAGGTCAATGAAATATTAACACAATGCATTCATTTTGTGGCTTAGAGAGGTAAACTGATGGGCTGTTCATTAATCTTCCATTCTTGATAGTCACTTGGTTTTAAAAATTGGCATTCTTGTACCAGACCATCATGTCACCTTAGATTCTGACCTCTGTATGCTGGTATGAACCAGAATCTCCAAACACAGCCCAGGAGAAGGGGCTGGACCAAAGTCTTCATCCAGATAACAGGATTAAAGGAAATAAAAAGCTGAAAGCAGAATAATGGAGTTGGAGTATATAAAAGGGAAGGTGATAGAGTAGCACGTCATGAACAGAACAGATGGGGGTCCTGCACAGCATTAGCTGCTGTGGATCTGATATAAATGAGGAAAAGGTGAAGAACCACCATGCTCACCTTGGTTGGCATTTCTTGTGGCAAGGAGATTGGGCTTTAATCTTTTCCAGTTCTATGAAATAGAGAAGTGGGGGGCGGGGAAGCAACACATTCCTGATAATCAAACTCCTACAGTGTAGTGGCTGACATTGGGGGTAGAGGGAGAAATCACAATCTACAATCTGTCTACAATCACAGTTTCTCAGGTGGAAGGAGTGTTGGGGGATGGAGACAACTGTGTTAGTGCCATGCATTATCCTGAAATAGTTTGAATTGTGCCAATGGATGCCAGGCACTTAGATCAGATGCTCCCTAAGAACATATTCTCAGTATCACCCCTGATATTAAACTGTAGAGTGGTGCTATTCTGTGCTCTTAGAAGAACACACTGTGCCATTTGGGGTTGCAATTTAATCCCCCCCAGCTGTCCATTAAAGGAAAATTCCTGCGATATATGTGGATGTGTTAGGAAGGGGACACCATCAAACTACAGTTTCATGTATGAGCCTTGTTTTCAGATTTACTAGTGATGCATAGAGAATCTTCAAGCATTGCAGCTGGTTCTCCAGGTGTAGTTTCAGTTTTAGCAATACCTTTTCTGTTTGTGCCATTTGTTAATGTTAACATCATTAAAGCTCTTGGCTGAATTATATGGGAGGCACAGGAAATATTAGCAACATTTTATTTCCCTTGGTGGTCACTTTCACTATTTTTCTTCAACATAATTGGAAATCTGGTCTTTTCAGGATGCAGGAGAAACTTGCACTCAGCTGCATAGTTAGTATTGTTTTAATCTTGGTGCATTAGACAACATGCACCCATTTCCAAAGTGTGGAATGTTTCCACCATTAAGCGTAACATCAACAGAGAGATACTCATTTCACTGACACTAAAGCAAATTGGATTTCTGCAGAAAAAGAAACAATTTGCCACTGAAGTGGATTTGTCATCCTATTATTTTCATGTTCACTGTGTGTATATTTGTCTGACTCATTCTCAATCAAGTGATTATTCTCACTTTGGAGTGTGCAGTCACTTAAGTTTGCACTTAAGTCTTACATGCTGTAGCTTGTAGCTTTCCATACTCCTTCTAATCCACGAGACAATGATACATTCATGATGTCTACAATATATAAAAGTGTTTTGTGGGGGGTAGTGTATCTCTGTTGAAAGAATTGGAATAGAATAAGGTTTTAATGTAAACTTTTTTGCTTAGATCCTGAGAAGTGTCAGAGGAAGGAGTGGACAGAGGGTGACTTTTCTCATTCTTTCTGAGCATTCTGAAAAATCTGTCCTGAGGGCCAGGGAACCTTCCTGAATAAGGCGGGCTGATTGAGGATCATGGAAAAATATGCAGAGGCAGTTTTAGTGAGAAAGCCTCAATTTTTCTTGAGGTAGCCAATAAGTAGTAGTAGGGGGCATGACCCTTCCATAGGGTTCTAGCAGTTATATAAGAATTGAAATAACCTGACTATTCTTATGCAACTTTTCTCTGAAGCTTTTCAGTTGCTTCCATAACCATGTTTGTCATGTGATAATTACTACTTTCATGTAACAAATTGATTGGGTTGTATCCAACAGTCATTTTGTTTGCACAAGGACTTTCACCTGTGCAACAGAACTTTGCCAACTTCTCTTCCCCACACGTGCCTCCCAGATTTGTTCTGTGGTTTCCCCCAACCCTTCTGAGCAGATTTGGATGGTGGCATGTGGGGAGAGGGTAAGTCCTGATGTGCAAGCAGAAGTCCTTGTGTGAGTGGGGCAACTTCGCTGGGTAACCTGTTTGCAGTGTTAGAAACTGAGATATAAAAGCTAGGAGGTAAATGGCACCTTAAACCTAGGTTATGGGCACCACAATGGAATGGCTAGGCACACTTTGTATAACAAGAATACAAAGCTTAAAATGAATGAACTGCAGCTAAAATCTTATGTTCATTTTTCACATGATCTAGTCCTCGTCTGAAGACTGCAAAAAACAAAGCCATGCTTCCCCTGCGTGCCCCCTTGATATTCTTATGAGGGTCCCTCAAACTGCTGCCTTTCTGTAAAGCCAGCTTAGAGGCAGAACCTATCAGCTTGCCTGATGCTGCAGTGATTTCTTGGAAGTCAAGCAGGCTGGAATTTCTCCTCCCACGCTCTCAGCATCAGCAGTGGCAGTTTTAATTTGAAATCGTAGGCACAGTACTGCACCCTGAGCTCAGCAATTTCTCACGCTAATGAAATTCCCAGTCGCAAAATGTGCCTAGAACAATGGGAGTTTCGAATTCTGCCTGTTTGTATATAATGGGTCTTGTGATTGTAACATGAACACTGTTGTCTTCAGAGGTGAAGTCATTGGTTGTAATTGACTTTTGATTCCTACTGTTGCAACCAAGGACAACCCTACCATTAGGCATGGTGAGATAACTTCCTCAGGCAGCTGCTTTTGAATGTCATAAAAAGGCAGCAAATGGATAAATTATTTAATTTGTTGTATTTTTACTGCTAGTGAGGGGGAGATATGATTGTCGGATTTTCTGCTTAAAATGCCCAAATAACTTGGCTGGCCACGGGTGCACGTGACTTGTAGCAGCAGCATGTCTTGGTCTGGGCCTGGCCACAACTGGTCATGTACATTTTGGTTTACAGACTTGTGCTTTCTCAGGTTGGCTTTTGCATGTTCCAGCATACAGTGAATGCAAAAGCGCTGGTTCACTTGCATGTCTGCTTACTTTGCATGTTGTAACACGTGAATGCATCCTGAAGTAGGCTGCTTTTTTATACCAGGAAGTAAGCCCCATTGAACTTACTGGAGTTTAATTTTGAGCTGACATTTGTAGGATTGGACTAAAGCAAAAGTGCAGATTGTGAATACTTTTGTTATGAGGATATTTGCATCAATTCAGACATTTTAAAATGTAGCAATCTTGTAGCTGTGGTGGGGCTGGACATACACTCCGCTTCCCATATGATATTACAAGTATCCCTGCTTCAGTTTATTGTTTAGTAACACAGAAATCAGAGGTATGCAAGTAATGAGGGCACATGTGTATGTCTCACCTTTCCAGTGGTACCTCGGGTTACATACGCTTCAGGTTACAGACTCCGCTAACCCAGAAATAGTATCTCAGGTTAAGAACTTTGCTTCAGGATGAGAACAGAAATCGTGCAGCAGCGGCGCAGCGGCAGCAGGAGGCCCCATTAGCTAAAGTGGTGCTTCAGGTTAAGAACAGTTTCAGGTTAAGAACACACCTCCAGAACAAATTAAATACTTAACCCGAGGTACCACTGTATATTGTGTTGTGGAGTGGAGTGGAGTGCGCACATGGAAATTTGCCATTCACCCATAAGTATAGTATTGCTGTATTTAAAATGTTTGAAGTGGCCCTACATTCCCTCTACTAAACTGATCTGCCACTTGAAACAGCTTTGTCACGATTTCTTAACACAGTGCAACACTTTGAAGTGTCTCTTTATTTTTCATTTGATAAATGTGTCTTAGCATGCACAAGAGTTTTTTTCTTGGTTCTTAGCGTCCTGGTTACACTTTTGTGGTTTTGTGTACTTTTGAACAGGATGTAGCAACTGAACCTGATGCGGCATCGGATGAAGCCTAGAAGTATCCACAAATAGAACATACTTTTGCAAGCAAAATGTGCAGTGAATAAAAAAGTAAAATGAAACACATGTTGCAGTTGCTTTGTTTGGAGGTAGCTGGAAATGGTTGCTCCTCAAATGATTGAAAAGTTCAAGTCTCTTTGCACTTAGAGTGCAATTCCTGTTGATTACTGGAAGTGCTTGCCCCAGTTCCACTGAAGCTAGTGGCAAACAGTGTTGAAGTTGGTTACTAATTTCCTGTTCCTTGTTTCTACAATAGTTTGAAACACAGTCCAGTCTGAAAACATAAAAAAGAATTAAAGTTTGCATGTCCCTAAACCCCAGCATCATATTTGGCTGAGGTCCGCAATAGATTTTTTTTGCAATCAAAGCTGATGCAATTGTGCAATGCTGTAGGACAACTTCATATTCATTTTACCAGTATGGTCAGCTTATTAACAAATTGTATGCTGCACCAGTGAACTTGTGAAAGACAGAAGATCCATTCAATTTTCTGTATTTGAGGTGAATGGCTTCATGTTGATGAAGAAAAAGGTTCTCATTGACTCCAATTTATGCAACCTGGTTCTTTAATGTTGTATGGAAAAGAATTCCATACAGCGTGGGATACTTCTAATCCTGTATTAATGTTCCCTAAAGCTAGATGATGATGATTAAGTGAAGCAATATTTCTTGTAAACCTGGTTTGGTTAGAAATGGTGTAGGGCACTGAAGTTTGTTTTGTTGCAATTTCTTATGAAGAGTAGGAGCAGGGTGTGTCTGTTCTCACTCAGTTCTAAATGTGGTTCAGTATTCTGTGTCAATCTTGATGTGCTAAGCTTGGGGTTTGTTCTAAGAGCTGAACCAGCAGGAGTCTGAAAACAGTCTGAACCAGCACTCCCAGGCAGGTAAGCCCCAAAGAGTGGGGAAGAACACATTTTGTGAGTTATTTGAGGTGGATTTAAGAAAACAACTATAATAGAAATAGTTCAGAATGCACACGTACATATTTTCCCAGGTGTCAACATCAACTTGAATTTATGTCCAAATTGCATCACTGTTTCATTCCTCCAGTAGCTTTCTTAAGCTACACAGCACAAATTGTTTAGTTGAAATGGCTCTACCAGTGCCAATAAAAAGAATAATTAGGTTTTTAAAAGTTGGCTCTGTACACATTTCTGTTTACCCAAGGTACTGCACCCAAAGTACTCCCAATGCTGGTTTGTAAAGCAGTGTTCATATGATGGCCACAATCCATATCTATCATGTTGCTTCTGATGGAATGCTGCATTTTGATGCACCCCCCCCCACCAGCATCAATCCATATTGAGAAAAAGATTGAGCTAGCTGCGTTTTAAGATAGTAATTACACAGCCATACAGTAGATTGATCTACATTGAGCCCTGCAAGACTCATGGTTGCTCAGCTTGTCAATGGCTAAATTGCTTTACTTTAGTAGTTCTGGCAAGGTGTCCTCTAAAGTAGCTAGAGGTAATTCACGAGAATCTACCAGGGAGTACTGCACCCTCCTCTAGTATACTATGGGGACAGATAGGGACTGTTCTTGTTGTTTAGTCATTCAGTCGTGTCCGACTCTTCGTGACCCCATGGACCAGAGAATGCCAGGCACTCCTGTCTTCCACTGCCTCCCACAGTTTGGTCAAATTCATGCTGGTAGCTTCGAGAACACTGTCCAACCATCTCGTGCTCTGTCGTCCCCTTCTCCTTGTGCCCTCCATCTTTCCCAACATCAGGGTCTTTTCCAGGGAGTCTTCTCTTCTCATGAGGTGGCCAAAGTATTGGAGCCTCAGCTTCACGATCTGTCCTTCTAGTGAGCACTCAGGGCTGATTTCCTTAAGAATGGATAGGTTTAATCTTCTTGCAGTCCATGGGACTCTCAAGAGTCTCCTCCAGCACCATAATTCAAAAACATCAATTCTTCGGTGACCAGCCTTTTTTACGGTCCAGCTCTCACTTCCATACATCACTACTGGGAAAACCATAGCTTTAACTATACGTACCTTTGTTGGCAAGGTGATGTCTCTGCTTTTTAGGATGCTGTCTAGGTGGGGATACTGTCTTGAAGGGGACTAGCTTGAAGAAATGCTGCAAAATGTAAAGTGCACAATAGCTCTTTAGATCATAGGCACATTTTATGGTGGTGGAATGAAATCAAGCAAGTGGTAGGGTTGGTGAGGGGGAGAAAGGTTTAATATTTGTCATCTGAGATTATAAACCTGTACTATTTACACTTAATTTACAGAGAGGGGAAATACCATAAAATAGCTAGAACATGTAAACTCAAACATGGACTGCTTTGGATATATGAAACATGGGTTGAACGGGAAACCTTGGCTATGGAGGAGAGGTTTTATATTTTTCATTTGTAGCTGCCTTGTACCACTCACCTAGGAGTAAGCCACACTGAACTTGATCAGACTTACTCCTGAGTAAATATGAAAAATATTGTAAAAAAAGAGAAACAACAGCATGAAACTTACATATGTTAACTGATGCTTCTTATTAACGTGTCTTCAGTGTAACTTATTTAAAACTTCAGACACAGATGTGTGTAGAAACTGAAGGAAAAGATAGCTGTGTGCCACTTGTGAATTCCGGTTGCTTTTTTCTCTTTCAGAACACCTGCTAATGCTATTTGCAGTTTCTCTTTTGTACTGCACTACATTACTTGTAATCAAAGCTGTCCTGATATTTGCATGGCTACATATTTGCCACACATTCTTCATAGTGTGCCAGTCAGAAGGATCACCAAGAGACCACTGAAATGTTGGTTGCTGTCAAGACAGGAGAATTTCTACGTGCACCAAGAGTTTACTACTGTTGTCTTGGGGGGGAAAATTAGATCATTCCCTTACAGATTACATTAAATAATGATGCACATAATTTTCGTTAAGCAGGTAAATTACATGATGCCTATTGGCCAGTCAAGTACAGTCGTACCTCGTTTTGCGGCCAGGATCTGTTCCGGAGCCCCGGCCACTAGCTGAAAAGGATGCAGGGCAAAGCACTACATCTGTGCGTGGAGCAGTTTGCGCTTCTGCGCATTTGCGATTTAGCGCTTTGCGCATGCGCAAGCAGCAAACCCAGAAGTAACCCATTCCGGTACTTCAGGGTTTGCCGCGGACGTTCACTGGTATGGACGCTAGACAAGGCGGACGTTTGCGGAGGTATTACTGTAATGGATGTACTGTATGTTTTCAGGACCACATGTGAACAAAACTAAGTGGAAGGCAGGGATTTGGCTACTGCTGTGCTTTAGTCACCAGGATTTAACAGCTCAGCCTTACACAGCTGCAGTGCTAAGTGAATCAAGCATGCTTTGTTCTACATAAAGTGTTGTTAGGATCCAGTTAGCTTAAAAACTAAGCTCCGTGGAATTACCCAGTTATTCCCAAGAATGTGTGTATGTCACTGTATTTTAGGAGGCAGCTGAGGATGAAATTGTACCATTAACAAAAGCAACCAAAAGTATTACATGAGAGACTTTGGGAACAAATGTCTCAATACCATGCTGGGATGCTAATATGAGAATAAATAGCTATTTCAAAGTCTCCCCCTCACCCGCTGCCCAAAGAAACAATGGTCACTGTTGTCCTGTATTGATATTCCATAATTTATCTTTTCTTCACAGTAGTAATCTTTTCTATAAAGGACAGAGACACCCATAGAAATAGTTGCAAGATTCATGTTATGGCAATGTTCTCATGCCAAACACTTCATCGGTAGAGACTTATTAAGGAACGGGAATTCCTGCTCCGTCCTCTTGCATTCAACTGATGAAAAAGTAAATAACATTAGGTCCTTCACTTGAAATTATTCAGCATTTATTACCTTGTTTCTGTAGTGTTCTCCCTCACTCAGGGCCAAATTAAACATTATGCAGAGTTCCATGTGACTTTCCCCTGGCATTTTTTTTTTGGGGGGGGGGGAGGTGGCAACCAGGAGATGAGGAAGAGTAGAGAGCTGTGGAGAGTCAATCCTTTCCTTTTTTATATTGTTT
Source organism: Podarcis bocagei (assembly GCF_964188305.1). NCBI lineage: Eukaryota > Metazoa > Chordata > Lepidosauria > Squamata > Lacertidae > Podarcis > Podarcis bocagei. The sequence goes on along the minus strand of NC_138125.1, from coordinate 80,606,393 downwards.
TTTCTCCCCAGATTACCACCAAATCACCTTTCTGTTTTGTGGGATAGAAGATAGGTTCATACAAACTTTGTGGCATGGAAGGGTGAAGAACCCTATACTCTTTCTCCAGCTGCTATTCATTTATTTAAAAATGTGGATACTTACAACAAAAGCGTAGTTTAGTTCTTTCTAATTCTATGGACTGCTTTCCTGTTTGTTAAAGCTGTGTGCATCTCCTCGAAAATGGTACTAATTTGTTTCCATAACCTTGGTTCTTTGCAATGTGTCTCCACATTCTGTCTACAGTTAAATCTACTTCCATAACGTTGCAGCCTAGACTGAAATAGCCACCCCTCTCTGGTGACAAGAGTCATCACTTTTCTTTGGTAACCCTCTGTTGTGGACCAGAATATTCAGAAATAGACACATGTATCCTATATAAGGAGACTGTGCCCCCTTTGCTTGAATTTGCTTCTTAAAACCAAGTGTAGTTAAGTTAAAGCTAACTTAAAGGGTTTTTAGTGAAATAGCTATGGATGAGAACATGGCTGCAGAGATTACCGTAGATAGAAAGTTATCTGAAGCAGATGTTAACTTGGTTCCTTGATAGAACCTTTAAGCACTTCCTATTTATGTTATATTTTCCCTGATGTAACCTAAAGGGAAAGACCTGTGTTTCTATCATTCAAGGTAAGTCCTCTGAAGCTGGAATCATGGCATTTTGCTTTATTTATTTATAGGAGTTTTTCTAAAGTGCTGTTACAAAAATATGTACAATATAGCATTGCATATCCTTTGACCAATGAGGAACAAACTACATGTGACCATTTAATAGTGTGGTTGCCATTAATATCCAGGTTTTTATTTTTTAAGTTTATAGCAGCAGCAGGATTACTGAGAAGGAGGGGAGCCATTAAACTCTATAGCCCTCCTCACACGGTCTCTACAAAAATGTCCTCTCTGAAGCTGCTATTTACGTTTAGAAGGATTAAGAAGCTGTTGGAGGATTCCTTCCATTGTCAAATGATAGCTTTTAATGTGTTTCACTTTAAAATGTACATGTAAATTGCACTCATGCAATTAATGTAGCATTTAATTTAGCCCTCTAGTTGTATAGAGCCCTTCCTTGCATTGAGATGTCTAGCATGAAACATTAGCATGTATTCTGGATGTGTTGAAGCTCTTTAATTTAATGTCAAACGTGGCAGACTAGATTCATCTGTCTAAAAATGTGTTCAATCAGAGAATGAAAGAAATGTAGAAAATCGCCACAAATGTTTTCAGCTGCTTCCTTGTGGATATGGTCCCTCTATGACCTCTTGATGATTTCACATTCTTGAACCAAAGGCAAGGTTCACAACTGTCTATTTCTTCTTAGAAGCTCAATATCTCATCAGCACTGACTGTTCTTGTTTTAAAACACAACTTCCCTCTTCCTACAGTTTCAATAAACTTCCACCATAGTGTGTTAGAGTCTTCACTGTGGTTTAAAATTTACCGAAACCTGAATTCATGGTATCAAAATGTGACTGTGTGTCAGTTTCTTTGTGTGTTTATACAGTGGTACCTCGGCTTAAGTACTTAATTCATTCCGGAGGTCCGTTCTTAACCTGAAGCACCACTTTAGCTAATGGGGCCTCCTGCTGCTGCCGCGCCGCCGGAGCACGATTTCTGTTCTCATCCTGAAGCAAAGTTCTTAACCCGAGGTACTATTTCTGGGTTAGTGGAGTCTGTAACCTGAAGCATATGTAACCTGAAGCGTATGTTACTGAAGGTACCACTGTAAATCATTCAATCCAGTAAGTAACTGAATTGGTTCCTAATGTGCCTTATGGCTGCCCTTGCCATAACCTCATTGTGGCTTATCCTCCTTGAATATTGTCACACTCTGCACAGGGAAAGCGGTTTTTTGCACTTTTCCAAGTTGCAGTATGAACTGCAACAAATGGGTCATAGTAGGTTTCAAAAACACATTGCAGGATATTTTGTATATTTGTAATAATTTCTTGCAAGATTACTTCAAGACAAAATACAGATTACAATTAAACTATTTTATGGAATTTTCTGTCTTGATTTTCATAGTGCAGTGATCCCAGAGCGGGTTACATAATAATTTAAAAAAATGATGTTATACATAACTCTCATATCACATGAACAAAAATAAAATTCCCAACTGTTCCTCCAACAACACAACCAACACTGGCTGCACTTCCCCACTACAAGTCTAGATAAATTGCTGAGTTTCTAATAGGTGCCTAAAACCAAATAAAGTTAGTGCCAGTTGTACTTGATGGGAAAGGGAATTCCAAACCCTGGGTGCTTCCACTGAAATTTCTCTCATCATGTAAGCTTTACCCTTCCTTTCCTCCCTTATGCAACCTCAAAATCTGCTTCTGAGGATCCCACTACCCTCAAATACATTTTGAAGGCACATGGGGGGGGGGGGCGTTGCTAGGGGAGGAAAAGAAGGTAAAGTCCCATTGTAATATCGGATGTCTGGCTCAGTCGCACAGTGACACCTTTGGAGTTTACCATTTTTTTGCAGAATGCAGAGGAGCAAAATGCATTACTATAATGCCAAGCTATTTTCCACTACTTGTTCTCAAAGAATAAAAGTTGCACTTTTGGTTTGAATATTTTTTTATTTCTATTAAAATGTTCACAAATATAATTTCCAACTCTGTCCTCCTCCTCTTTGCTTTAATGGTAGTTGATCTCTCTGGCACAAAGGTTACTTTGACTGTTCATTTGAACAGTGTGGCTAGATTTTTCCTTCATCAGTCTGATAATCCTCCAGTCGTAGGGGGATTTCTGGATGTTTATTAAAGTAGAAAAAGCAATTTGGGTTCTGGGACACATTGAACTACTTACGTTAATTAGAAATTCACAAGATGTGAATGAATCCTAAGTGCATACAGCAGGGTATATGCTGTAATTGGTTACAGAACTGAAACTTTTTCCTCTAGAGTAGTCAGCACTTAAAAGCTCCACTCATGTCTAATTTCTAGGAAAGAATTCTCTAAGCTAATTTCTTGTGTGTTTTGTATTTTGCACATTGCTTTTCGTTTGTGCAATCAAATCCAAGTTTGGTTACCATTATTTAGGCTCAAATATGATGCCATATTGCTAACGGAAAGCATGTTGACATCATACGCACAGCAAAGAGAAGAGGTTTCTCTTCCATTTCTGGTAGATGGGCATTCATTTTTCTGTGTTCAATCTCATTTGGTACTAAGCAGAGATAGAATTGAAGCATGGTGCCAGTAGAGCTGCTTTAGCTTTCTGTCTGAAAGGAGGGAAGAACAGCATAAAAACCATTAATGTTGGCAACATGCACAAATCTCATGTGCATAACCATGCTGGTTATTTCAGCCTTTGGAAAGCTTTATTGTAGAACTTGGGTTGTATACAGATGTCAGGTTGGCATAACTCCACCCATGGACTCTCCCACTTTAGAGGGAGTGAGTTATTTGCCAGTTCCTCCTTTACCCTGTAGGATCCTGTTTTCTCCCATAACAGCATGGGAAGTGATGCTGGGAGTTGCAGTGGTAAGGTGGACTTGGTAAAAATTGCCTCCCTTCCATCTTTCAGTCTTGCCCTTGCTGGCTATAGGTGCTTTCTACAAGCAGAAGTAGTCTGTTCATTTGTGGAAAGAGAAGTCTAGATCCATCTCCCCGTGTCTTGTTAATAAGATGGAATTCTCTCTGTGTAGTCAGTGTCTAGATCTGACCTGGAAACTTTGCACTACTTAGGTTTCTGAAAGCAATTATTCCAAGGAGAAGTCACAGGAATATAGTGTATGCCTCATATCTTCCTCTCTGCAGGCTTCTCATCTTGTGAATATTATTGCTTTGGTAATGCTAGTAAAATTTAAGCTGTTTAGCCTAATATTGGTTGATGTATGTGTTCCTCCAGTTTTAAACAAACCTCATTTTAAAAGTTGTTGGGGGCTATTTGAACAATATATTTATGATACTGAGAGCCCCCACTAAAAGACAATCATATAGTTAGCTGGGCCTTAAAGCTAGAATAGGATAAAAATAAAAATGTGTTATATGCTATTAAGATAATTTTCAAGTTCCTTGCAGGTGTTTCAAATACATCAACAGATTCAAGGGAAATAATAAGCTTGATAGGGAATGTAGAAATTTTAAGAAACCAAGTTGGTGGCACATACTGCCAGTATCAAAAGGATAATCCTGATATGGCATCTGGTTCTTTTGTCCAGTTAGAGCAAACTTCTAAAGCCTTACTGAATAATAAGAAAAGAGAGGCTATGTTCGAATCATGGAAAAATCTTTTTTTTTTTCCTGCCAAAAAGAGTCATGATAACAAGAAATTGTGGCTTTGAAATACTATTTATGTCCCGCAGTTATTATATTCCTTCTAAGCTATGAGAATAGCATTATTTTTTTTTCACTGGCTAGCAAAATGGTAAAGTCAGATGAGATTGTTTCATTGTTAGAGTTGTTCAACAGTAGAACAGACTCCCATGAGAGGTTGTGGACTCTCCTTCCCTGGAGGTTTTTAAGCAGAGACTGTATGGCTGTCTGTCATGGATGCTTTAGTTAAGATTCCTGCATTGCAGGAGGTTGGACTAAATGATCCTTGAGGCCCCTTCCAACTCTAGAATACTATGATTCTATTATTTTTAACCTCTCTTGCAAGTCTGAGTTCATTCTGAGCTTTGGCCCACCTGACCTTCTCGCTACAGCTGTTGGCTACTCACTGTTGGCTTCTGTCCTGAATTCCCCTTTCTTCCATTTCTTAAACATGCCTTTCTTAAATCTCAGCTCATCTATAAGTTTCTTATGCAGCCAGACCAGTATCTTTAAATGCCTCCCATTTTCTTTCTTCCTGGAATTGTCTGCATTAATGCCTTCAATATTTCACCTTTAAGAAACTCCCATCCTTCTTGGACTCCCTTCTCTTTCAATATTTCTGACCATGGAATCTTACCCAGTAGTTTCTTAAGCTTATTGAAATCAACCTGCTTAAAGTGTGGAGGCATGTCCGACGACATTCAGCTTTCCCTTGCCTCTGTATCATGAAACCCAAGAGGACATGATCACTTGCTCCTAAGGATTCCAGTACTTCATTTTGTATGTTCAGTTCCTCCATGCTGGTGAGGTCTAGGTGCAAGATAGACGATCTCCCTTGTTGCTTCTTCCACCTTCTGGTCAATGAAATTATCAGCAAAACAATGGAGGAATTTGTTGAAATTTGGGACCCCCCCCAAAAAAAAATACAATGTTCTACCAACATTGAACTGAGTTTCCTACAGATAGAATTAACAAGTTGTTGGTTGATCAGCTTCCTGCCTTCTAGCAGATATAGGGAGAAATTCAACCTTGCGCTAAGACGATTGTTCTGTCTGGACAAGCATTTCAGCTTGCCAGAGGGAACAATTCTGCCTTTTCTCCCTCTTTCATCATTCTTACTATTAAAAGGGAATCTACTATTAACCTGAAAAATTATTGTGCTAGATTGGATTACAGATTGAAAAGTGAGACATGTTTAAGTGAACCATCTTTATTTTTTTTTTCTTGTCAAATATGTACATGTATATTTGGACCACCAGCACACGTATGAGGCCTGCATACTGACATCCCCATAAGAGTCTGAAGTTGTGAAGTGCTTTCTTGTTGTCAGCCCCACTGATTGACTGGGGAAGGGCAGTGGGGAAAGCTTGGGGCCCACTACAGTATTGTCTGAATTGCTGTCCTGTTATTGCTCCCTTTCATACCTACATAAGAAATAATGATCTAGGGAGTTATGTTGTATGTTTTTGTTTTTTTAAAAAAACTATATTGACTTGATAGACTGGGAAGTAGAATTTAGCACCTCTGCTCCAAAATTATACTCCTAATTAATTCTTCACCTTGAATAGCAGTAGGTGTAACAAGTGGTTGTAGGGCTGGATAAGAAGGGACCATAGCGTGTTTCAATAGCACCTGAAGGTGAATGATTTTCATTACATCAGCTGTGCAATGACTGCCCTTTAAACTCTATCATGCCATCTTAATTTCATAAGCAGAACATTGTTCAAAGGAGCATTACTACATCCAGACAAGCTTAATGATCTGCATAGGCTAAAAACTGAGCCCATTTCCTGAATTAAAAATCAAAATGCTTATTACATTTAGGAGACAATTACAGGTTTCCAGCAGAACATATGCTTTTCTTCAAGGAAATATATATATTAAAATCAGAAAGTGGGCATTACTTGGATATTATTACTTGCTGGTTTATATCCTCCTACCCATTTTACCTTAATCAGATTACTTTAGGAAAAATAGTTCACTCTCAGGAGTCTTTTCCATTTGCCTAAAGTTTCCATATATATATAAAGATTCCACATTATGTTGGGAGGATCCTACATGTGTTTATATGGAGAGAAGATGCCTTCCTGCCAGAGCAGCTTTCCAGCATTTTGCTTTGCTTTGTATCTGAAATAGTGTATATGTTGTTGTTCAAAAATATTTCTGTTCCACCATTATATCAATAAGACACCCAAGATGGCAAAAACCAAAACCCATGCACAATCAATAGATCTCTCATAAAATTAGCAATAAACCACAAGCATAAAAAGCCAAAGACATAACAGCAAAATTATTTAAAAGTAAAAAAAGTAGCTGCAGATTGATTATATATGCAGGAGCAACAAGTAGCAGGTCACTAAAGTAACACACTTTCAAATGCCTTTTGGAATAATAACATTATTTTCTCTCCATCAGAATGTGAGTAGAGAGGAAAACAAATGGGTCTTCCAAGGCAAAGAATTTTGAATCCTAGGGTCAATTGCTCAGCGAGTTCACGCCTGTGTGGTCATCTAACCCCTCTTTGAGGGCCAAGAAACATGGAGCAAGGCCTCTTACAATGATCTGAGTGATTGGCAAGCTCTTATTTGGGGTCCTTCAAATATCCTAGGCCCAAACCATTTAGGACTTAAAAGGCTTGCACGTAGTTACATTCATGTTCTTTTTAAACAAGACCTGCTTAGACCAAAACCTTTTTTTCACTTTAGCCAGGAAGATGGTTGTTAAACTTAGGAATGTTCTCCATAGCTGTTGGCATGACAGCTGGAAGGTTTTAAGTATTTAACTTGTGCTGAATAGGCCAAAATTTGCAACAGTGTAGCTTTAAATAGGAAAAGCAAGTGTTTCCTACTGTGCATGTTAACAAAAGGAAGAATAAGACATTGCTATTTTGGAATGATCTTTTTGGAATTCCTTCCAGTCCCTTTTGTTATTACCGCTGTGATCACTTGGCATGCACCCTTAGCCCAATATTACTTATGAATGAGTTAAAAAGCATAAATCTTAATACTCACTACATGTATCCTTCCGTTTTGAGGATTGCCCATTTCCTCCTAATCTCTGCATCCTGATCAATATGAGGAACTCTCCTCTAGTTACTACTAAGTTTACTTAACAATCTATGGAGAAGCACTTTATCAAAAGCTTTTCAAAAATACAGAGTCTACTAGATCACCTCTAACCACATGCTAACACTTTGCTACCGCTATGAATTGCAACCGTTTTGGATTACAACCAATTTTTGGGGGGGGAGGCCCCATTGGCGAAAGTGCACCTTGGGTTACAACCTGTTTTGGTTTACAACTGGACCTCCGGAGCGGATTGTGGTTGTAAACCAAGCTACCACTATATGTCTAACCCTTTTGAGTTTTTGAGCAATACTAATTCTTCATCACTGGGACGCGGGTAATGCTGTGGTGTAAACCATTGAGTTCTAGGGCTTGCCGATCGGAAGGTCGGTGGTTCAAATCCCTGTGACGGGGTGAGCTCCTGTTGCTCGGTCCCAGCTCCTGCCAACCTAGCAATTCGAAAGCACATCAGAGTGCAATTAGATAAATAGGTACTGCTCCGGTGGGAAGTTAAATGGCATTTCCGTGCACTGCTCTGGTTTCGCCAGAAGCGGCTTAGTTATGCTGGCCGCATGACCCGGAAAACCTGTCTGCGGACAAACGTTGGTTCCCTCGCCCAGTAAAGCGAGATGAGTGCCGCAACCCCAGAGTCGTTCATGACTGGACATAACTGTCAGGGGTCCTTTACCTTTTTTAATTCTTCATCAGCAAAGCTTATTCTTCTATATTCTTGGTAATTTCACCTTTAATAATGCTATCCATCAGTTTTCTTACAACAGGCATTTAACTAACCAGTGTGTAACTTCCAGAATCACTTTTTAAGAATTGGTGTTATATTGGCCACTTTCTGGTCCTCAGGTAAGGAGGCTGGTCTTTGCAGTAGTAGCATCCAGGTTATGGAGGCTCACCTGGCTTCTGTCCTGGCTCAAATTTATTTTGGCTCCAGGCAAAACCCTTTTTGTTCCCACGGTTTTAAAAATCTTTCTGTAGCTTTTAAATTAAATATAGCTTTTTATGTTTTATTCTCTGCTCTTCGTTTTTGGTCTTAATTTGGGACTTGTTTTAGTCAGAGTTTAGTTTAGTTTAGATCTGGGTCGATAGTTTTGTATTACTCTTTTTTATTGTTGCCTTTTAGCTGCTTTGTTTTTATTCTGTAAGGCTCCTGGAGAACCTTTGTTATAAGGCAGCCTCTAAATATAAAAAATAAACAATGCTTTATAGGCATAGTGCCAAGAAATGTGTAGACTTCTCAGCAGTGGCAATAGTTTGTCTGATAAGACCCATATGCTATTTCTTTTCAAAGCTATTGCTTCCATGTACATTCTTGGATTTCTATCAACCTACTATAGCTTTTCTGTAAAGTTTTCCTATGAAATACTAGTGACGGCTCTTTCAGTTAAAGCAGGTTCATAAGAGTCCAAAATACTTACAGGAATAAACCTTTTTATGAGACTGCTTAAAGGCAAAATGCACACATTGAGCAAATTACATTTTCATTTTCAAGGGGCAAAGAAGACTGCTGTTGTTTTTTTAATGACACAACATGAAAGCTGACTTTTCTGCAGTCTCTTTCATTTTAGCTGCAAGTTCTTTCATCAAAAGGTAAAACCTCTCGTCTGAAACTTTATCACTACCAGGCTGCCAAAAGTCAGGGGCAATTGATGTTGTAATTAGGGTTTTTAAAAGGCTGTTGTGGAACACTGAAATGTACAGTGAGATCACTTGTATTTCTGAAGTCTGGTGTCTGGATATCTCCTTTTTGCATGAAACAACTCTAGCAAAATTGTGTGGTCTTCATTGTATATAAATGAACATCAGTCTATTACTGAGAATATTGCCACTACAGCTGATGGATTGTTGTTGTCTTTAGTGCTGATGAATTATTCTTTTTCCTTGTAATGCAACATAGATCACTGGGAGATTATATAACCTGTCTTATACGTGTTGTAGTGTGTGAGAAGAGGGATATACTCTGTTCAGTGCATGGTGATTTGGGTTGTTAAATCATGCTTTGCAGTGTACGGCAAAATAAAAATATTCAGAATAAAATTGTAATGGCTATAATGAAAACACCAAAGCTGCAGAAAATTATTAATACTGTCAGTCACAAATAAAATTTCATAATCATGATGTCCAGCTGTTAACCAGGAAAAGTCTTGCAGAACAAGTAGGTATTATGTTTTTTTCTAAATTCGGGGCCTGTCAGAAGAGCTTCCCTCTTTGTGTTGGACCCAGGCAGTGTTAAAATTCAGTAGATTTTTCTGCAGTACTTCAAATGAAATTTACCAGTGTTGTTTGTGTATAATACAATGACAAGTTGAAGGTCAGAATCAGCACCTCAGATTGTGCACAGAAGCAAACCAGGACCCCTGTAGTTGCCTTCAATATTAATTGAATATTCTTCCACTCCCTATACCAAGTTTGTCAGGCCATGAACTATAGCCAAGGTTTTGCTATTGTTTTATTGCTTCCGTTTGTCTGAAGGAGACAAACTATGAGTCTAGGTTTGGATAATGCTAAGTCAGACCATGGCTTAGCAGCAGGACCATTAGAGGAATGCAGCAACTGTGATCTTCACTCTGGATGCCCACATTTGCTCACTTGTATGAATCCATGTTTTGGCTTAGTGTTTTGAGCAAACTGAGTCTTTAAGTGGCTTTAGTCAAACCACCTCCTCTTAATCTTAACCCTCATCTGTGGTGCAGGGAAAATAATATTGATCGACCTTTATAATATTGTAAAGGTTACTGAGAAAATGTTTTATGCACTGTTTTAAAATTTCTAATAAAAATGGTATTTTAATACTAAACAACGACTACATTGTTACTCAATGCCTCCTGCACCATCCTGTAGACATGGGATGATAAATAGAATCTGACTCTCTAGTAGGAGATGTGGGAAAGGCCCTTATTTGAGAATGTGTTTTTCCAGACACCAGGTACAAAGCCTAGACTTCCAGTATGTTCTAGTGCTCTGCCTGGACCCCATGGCTTTAAGATGAGCTGCAGCTTAAATAGGGAAGATACCATGTTCACCTGCAAATATTATTGCTAACATGTATTTTCCCTAAGAAACAATACTTGTGGTTTTGTTGTTCTAATGGTGTTTGATCCCTTAAGGCTGTACAGTTGAAAGGAGGAACCATATGACAGCCTAATAAGCATGTAGCAGAGAAAACAAACAGAAAAACACAGGATTCTGAGTCATCACTGAAGTAGCGTGGAAAGCCAGAATGAATTGATATCTTATTTATTTTCATTTTCAATAATGTATATACTGCTCTTCCTCCCCAAGGAGATCAGAGCAGTATATAGTAAAACAGTAAAAGCAATATAAAATGTAAACAAATGATAGAAAACAGTGAAACTTGGACAATCTCAAGAAACAAGGAAGGCTCCAGAGTCTGATTTAAAACAACAATTTGAACAGCCCTCCTGAGTGTAAACAGTGAAGGAGACGTGCATCACAAGTCCTTTAAGCTGATCTAAATAGTTTAAATGTTTCTAGGAAGGAAGCAAAAAAATAAATTATTTGCAGGTAATTGCATTAATTTGATCTTGGACATTAATCCTAGGAACAGGATCCTGAGAGTGGTAGAAAAGGAACACAAATTACCGGTAACAATTCCAATAAAATGCCTTTATTGGTTGTTTAGCAAAAGCTTTCAAATAACAAAAAATGGTGGCTGAATTTAGGGTTTGTAACAGCAACCCCATTAATTTAATACTTTAAAAAACAAACAAACTCCTATTTTGAGGCATCTTTATAGAGCTTGCACCATATTGCGGAGGAGGAAAATGAATTGCCTGTCCTTTTCTTGACACCCAAAACTTCCCATTCCTCTATGCACATGGGAGTGTGTTCTAAGTGTATTATAGCATACAACGTGGTAAGAAGAGGTACTTCTCTGTGGCTCAGGGCTCTGGTTGTATATGCAGAGATCCTGGAGAGGACAAGATATGAGTGTTTTGTCTTTCTTCTGAAGGCACAATGCTCTCCCATCTATGTGCTATGGATATATTTTAGTATTGCTTTCAACAAGGTCTGTAAACACTGGTGACAGCTCTTGTTCTTTCAGTATGCTAGTGTATGCTAGCCCATTAAATATAAATATATAAATAATTTTTTATAGTTCCCTAGTGGTGCAACAATAAAATTGCTAATACATTTGCAATGTAAAGCGCAGGCCAGTATGGTTTCAAATTGGTTGGGGGACTGTGTGTTGAGATTCCTGCATTGCAGGGGGTTGGACTAGATAATCATCGGGGTCCCTTCTAACTCTACAATTCTGTGATTCCATCAGTGTATTATTCTGTATAAATATATAAAATACATAAAAGGGGGGAAAGGAAGACCGAGGTAACTGTTGACCGGTGAGCTTGACATTGATACCAGGAAAGGTCCTAGAATAGATAAGCAAACAGCTGGAAAGATTTGGATAAATATGTTAGTTCTTGAGTTTTAGCCCATCTGCTGAAGAGGCTTTGTTCTCGCGAGCAGCTGGTTACTTGCTGAATCTTACTGAAGCATCTGGGAGAGATTTCTTTTACAGGGCCTCCCCTTTTATTGTCTTCTCCATTTCCGCTTCTTAGCATAGATGTGTGTCCTTTATTCCTATCATAGCAGCATATGGTACAGAGGGTGGAAGTATGAGGCATGCTTACCAGAAGTGAGTGGTACTGTGTCTCCAGCTTAGAATTTTCTGGCAGTTTGTGCATTTAAAGGCATTCTTGTATGTGAGGCTAATACTTTTAGTAGCGTTTTAGTGGGACAGACTGTGTCTTAGTGCTCTTTGGAATGTATATGGCCTCTATCATAAATTTATGCATAATGGTTAATTGAAATTTCAACTTTGCTTTCAAAAAGCTGTAAAAAACATTCCAGGTACCTGGACAGTGTAGCATTTTCTAATCCCATTTGCTTACTCAGTTATTCTGGAGAAACCAGACAATATTACTTCCATGTTTTCTCTGTTTTCCCGTGTTTTTCTCAAGTGCTCACTTGCCTTGATTTGTGGGACTTTAAATATATTCAAGATTACAGTGTAGACTGGTGTCATTGTCTAACTTTCTACACTGGTGTGGCTGGTGACAGATACATGTATTCTGTATTGCATGCTCCTCTGCCATGTACTTTAAAGCAGTACATTGCATTTCTGCCATTGCATTTCCCATTTAAAAAAATGTCTTTGTGCAGAAGCTCAAAAATCCAACATCAGAAGGGGTGGCGGAACCTGTTAATGCATTAAAATGCAACGGTACAGGGCTACTTTTGTGCATGTTGCACTTTTCAGGTACCTAGAGGGTTGAGGATATTGCCCATCTGTGTGGAATAGGCCCATCAATACCGTGCCACCCACAGTTGTAGTTAAGACTGGCATTGTTAATGAAGATAAAAGTGCTATATTTAGCAATGTGTAACGCACTTATAATTCCGTATCCAGCTGATTGCAGGAGAGCAGGACTATGTAATGGTAAAAGGCTCTAGTGCAGGCATTCCCAAACTCGGCCCTCCATATGTTTTGGGACTACAACTCGCATCATCCCTAGCTAACAGGACCAATGGTCAGGGATGATGGGAACTGTAGTCCCAAACCAGCTAGAGGGTCAAGTTTGGCCATGCATGCATCTAGTGTAACAACACTGTACATCCTAAAACTGAGAATTGCAATAGTGCGTTGCTAATAAGTTTGATTTAGCTTTTTCACCTTCACGGTCATTTAAAACAGGCGATCCCCTAATATTGGCAGTGTATGCTTTTATATTTTAGATATCCTTGCTTGTTTCATGCTGCATGTACTTACTGCAGAACAATTAGGCTAACAGATGTTCCATGTATTGTCAGGTCATAATTAGTCCTACAGTTCACTGCAAGTTCAGCGCTCTAACACAGACCATCTCTTTTATTTTATTTTTTATAAATTTTTATTGGGTTTTCCGCTTTTATGAAGACAATACAAACACAACAGTAACACAAGACATAAACATGTATAGGTTCAGCAGATCCTCTTCTCATAACCTTGTTCCCTGGCTTCCCCCCACCCCCCCCTCATGCATCCCAATTCCCAAGATTATATCAGCAAGTTGGTATTTCTCCTCTTAACCATCTTATTCATTTTGTTGCCTCTTTTCTAATAAAAAAATAATTGATTTTCCTAAGTTGGACTTAAGTTCTCTTCCATCGATTTTTCATTTTGTCTTGAATAAAAGTCATATTAACCAAATATGAAAGTCTTAAGAGTTTTTAAGAATCTCCTCTTCCCTCCCTCCCATCCCCGGTTTTTGTCCCTTCCCAATAAAAATCCAAAGTCAAGATTCTCAGCCTGGGTTCCTCACGTCCGAGGCTTTCAAGTCCCTTTCAGTCCCTCTCCGCCGGTCTCGCTGGTTGTCCTTTATGTCAGTCGTCGAGTCTGGAAAAAGATCTTTCACCATCAAAACATATTCTCTTCCCACAAGGAGTTTTGAAAACAACTGCTGGAGTATTTCCACAAAGCCTGTATCCTCAAAGTCAAAGTCCAAAAGGAGGCCCCAATCATATTTCTTTATTTTAAGTTCCTGTACATATTGTCCCAGAACCTCCTCCTTCTTCTTCTGCATCTTTCGCAGACTTGTGGTAGATGTGTTCCCAGAGTCTCCTTGCTTATGTTCCACAGATGTCAGCTTTTGATTGTTGCTTCCCAAGGTTGCTTTCTCTTTTTCTTGTTTAGTCTCTTCCACCTCTGTAGACATTGTTTCCCATTCAGCTGTGGATTCTTTCTCATTCAGGTCCTCAATACAAACAGCAGAGTTGCCTGTTCCCAAGGTCATAATGTTAAGTTGTTTATTCATGGCTGAGCTCTGCTCTTGTAAGATTCCCACCAATTGAAACATCCTTTCGATTTCCACTAGTAACTTTCCATCCACAGCCATTGTATCCATTGTAGTTTCACAGAATTCCCCCTAGAGGGAATCTGGTTACTTATTAGTCCTTTCTCCAACAGTCCTTTAGCTTGTTATTGTTACTTTATTTCCAACAATTTTAACTCAATTATAACTCCTCTTAATCCAGAGGGATCTTAAATAGTGATTTTTCCGCTTTAAACTGCCCGTTTGGCAGCTTTGACAGCTGTCAAATTCCGCAGCTCTTACACAGGCACAAAGGCAGGACGTTCCCGAGCCCGGGAGGGGGGGTTGTTCGAAACTTAAAGAGGGTCTCCAAAACTCCACTCTCCAGCACAAAATTTCCTTTAACTAAATCTTGAAAGTTAGTGTCCTTTTTAACTCACCCCACCAAGGGTAGGCTCTCCAGCTTAGCTCTTATGTCGTTGCTTAGATCGTCTGCAGGGGGGGGGTGCGGACTTCCTTTTAGCACACCCCCCGGTCGTCTCCAATTCAGGGAAGAATTTTTAAAGTCCCAATCCGTCTTACTCACGGGTAATTCTTTCAGTCCAAATTTTCAAGGAAGCAAGTCAGCGCTCTTCAGCCATGGCACACGGCTTCGCTCCGCTGGGGTAGCGGTTTACTCTCAGCACCACACCACTCTCCGTATCCTCTCCGTAGCCTTTAAAAAGGCTCTTCGTGAATCGGGGAGGGCGCTTAAGGTGCCCACCGAGTCACCAGGTCCTCAGGCATCCGCGCCTGAGGTTTTTGAGGGTCCCCGCGTCGCCGTCGCGGCAGGACCCGTCCCCAGCGGAGCCGATTCCCTCCGGAGCTCGGAGGGAATCCGCCATTAGCTGTTCGCGCCAACCCGGAAGCACTCAGACCATCTCTTTTAATTATGTACTTCAAAGAAAGTCAATAGCAGTCATGTATTTTTACATTTTTATCCAGATAACTGTCTGTTCATATGCATTATTGCATTAATTACCATGAATATAAAGAGACAGATAACCTCTCAGGTCGTGTATCCATAGCAGTGACCAGAGGAGGTATGACCACTGGAAGGAATGCAGAGAGAAGAAACACTGTCATGCATATGTGTCACCAAAAAACAGATGCCTTCATCTGCCCCAGCTGCAAAACAACAACAACATGTCTCTCTCATATCAGCTTCTACATCCACAACAGGCACTGTAACTCTTCAACAGTTTGACTACACCCCCAAAGGTGCACTCCTCCATTGTCTGCTGAGACAGATGGATGGCAACAGTGAACTTTACCCATGTTATTTTCACTTACAATCACCTTCTTGATTTGTTTGCAGTTCTCTTCTCCTGAGATGCAGACTGTAGGATAAAATCTTATTTTTTAGAGACAGTCCTTAATTTGACCATTTATGACCTATTCCATGTTGCTGGAGTTCGGTTCACATCATGGATGTTCCTCAATTCTGCTACTGCTGCTGCTGCTACTACTACTACTACCACCACCATTCCAAAAAAACTATCATTTTTGAACAGCTGATCTAGTTAACTTTAGCTGGGGTTGGATGGTGCTTGCGGAAAACTGCGAGGGGTTACCAACCAACAATACATTCACTGAGTTGCTAAAGTGGCTTTTAGCCACTTTCTCCTCTGGGAAAACACACTGAGTGCATGGTAGTCAACTACATTTTTGCTCTAAGGCTAGGGATTCCCTCCTCTCAACCCTCTGTGTACCCTGTGCTGTCCCCAGGTCTGCTCTGGTGGGCTGGGATAAAACCCAGAAAAGATTTTGGAGGCGCACAGTGGGAGAAGAGGAGCAGATTGTTCCATTGTGCAAGGAAAGAATCATTGCACTGATAGAACTCTCTGCTTAGTGCTGCATTGACTACAACCCCCTATGTGTGGACCTTTCCATATTTCTTAGAGGTGCTGATCCTGACTGGCAGATACTGGGGGGCGGGGGATGACAAAAAAACTTTTGGAGACCTAATAGGAACTATCAGAGAGAGGAGAGAGCATATGACTCTCAGACCCAAAGTTCTGCTTTCTCTCTCCAGGATGATCTGTGTATAGGGTTGCACTGTTAGTTATAGTAGGGAAAGGCAGCTAGGAGATGGCACAAAAGAATTGATGAAAAATGTTAATTTTGAGGAGGTATTTGAGCTTCAGTGTGGCTATACCAGTGAAGTGGCCACTGTATCCTATAGCTCCACAACTGGCATATCTTACCCCTTAAGTCTAATTGAAATGCCACATTCCCTTGTTTACCGCTCTCTGAATGATGGGTGGTAGGAGGTGCCTGAAATTTTCTGAAATATATGTATTTAAAGTAAACTCTTCCCCATTGGCCAAGTAGCTTTCCAGGGGCTTTTTCATTTTGCTCTGATGTGGTTGTAGTAAGCCTTTTAAAGAATGGCAGACCTTTTGGTATCATGAATCCTGGAAGGATCTCACAGATGCAGGTCCACAAAAGGGTTGTCTTTTTTTTTTAAGCATCAGTGCAAATTCAAAAAAATATTGTTATCATCTTCTGCAGCCAATGTGACTGAAAACACCCCACTGTTAACAGAACAGTTTTCCAGACCATAACGATAGGTTAAAAAAGAGGGAAGAGAACATATGTTAAGCAGACGCAGTTTAGTGGTGTCAGATAATAACCAAAGCTCATCAAAAGGGCTGTATTATCAAGTTACCTGCCACTATGTCAGAATTTTAGACATTGGTCAGCATTGTAAACTATAAGGGGAAGAAAGAAGTGGATATGTCTTGAAAACCTTGCTTGTAGTTGCTGAACTTCTCATGGGTTAAGACAGTGGTTTTCAACCAGTCTGTCATGGCACCCTGGGGTGCCTTGAATGATGGTCAGGGGTGCCATGGACAACAGTGGCCTCTGTCCCTCTTCCCTTCCCTCCCTCCTCTGATGACCTCTCACATCTCTGCCTCCCAAAGGCTTTCACAGCTGTTTGTTGCAGCGACTCTGGCTACAAGCTCCCTAGGCAAATGGTGCCTCTGAGGCTGGCCAGGGGGTGCTGGCTGACAGAAGCTGAGATGGCCTCAGCAAGCAAGCAAGCAAGCAAGCAAGCAAGCAAGCAAGCAAGCGGGTGAGGGAGCCCAGCTCACTAGCCTGCCAGCCCTTGCTGTTGGGAAAGGACAGACAAGTGGGAGGCTGGGCAGGCAGGCAAGTGTTGCACTGGCCTTTCTTGTGCTTGCTGTGTGCAAGGTCTGCCTGGGAGCTGACTCCTGGCAGTAAATGCAGTATGTAGCTTAGATTAGATGCTTCAAGTTTTAAAGGTAGACTTGGTGGGGGTTTTTTTAAACAAAGCCATGGTTCGTTCTCTCTCTCTCTCTCTCTCTCTCTCTCTCTCTCTCTCTCTCTCTCTCTCTCTCTTTTAAGAGGACTGTTTATTCCTGGATGACATACTCATTACTACATAGTAAGCAGAGCAACAACAAAAAACCAACTGTTCATATTCTGTTTCCCTATCCTAGCTATAGAATATAGCAAATGGGATGAAATGAGAGAAATACAACACTAGTGTTGAAGTATGTGCTAAAACACTGAGTATTCCTTTTAAAGAGAAGTTTGTTTGATCTGCCAGTGTAATATAGTGCCAGCACATGGGATTTTACTGTACAGGACAGACGGCTTGTATTGGCTCTACTGTCAGCTCTCATTTTCACACAGCTCAGAGACCATAAATAAAACAGACCCCCACTAGCAGGATGTCCTGGTTTTAACAGTTTCAGATGGGAGCGGTGTCTGCCCTGAGGCATCAAGATGCTTTGCATATTGGGCATTTGCTAGATCCTGCTGGGCAGAGGGAATTCCATTGATTCCATTTTAGTGTCCATCCTTTCATGCAACAGTAGAAGCACTTCTGTGTTAATGGTTTGGCACTTATTTATTTCATAAAATTTATATAGCATTTGACTGCTGAAAAAAACCTCAGAACAGTTTGTAAACTTGTTATTTATTTATTTATAAACTTAGTTATATACAACTGTATCATAAAGATACACCACAGCGGTTTACAACAATATAAAAACATAAAACCAGATGTTTAAATTATAAGAAGTTAAAAACAAGTTAAATGCAAAAAGAAATTGAAAGCTCACATTAATAGACCATTGTGGGAAATGTACTCTTAATTGCCTGCAGGTGTTTAAAAGCTGGCACCTCAGGTGCCCACTGAATGTCTGTTGGCAGAGTGTTCCACAGGATTGAGACCATAATAATAATAATAATAATAATAATAATAATAATATAATTTATTATTTATACCCCACTCATCTGGCTGGGTTTCCCCAGCTACTCTGGGCAGCTTCCAACCAAATATTAAAAACAATACAGCATCAAACATTAAAAACTTCCCTAAACAGGGCCGTCTTCAGTTGTCTTTTAAAGGTAAAATAGTTGCTTATTGCCTTGACATCTGTTGGGAGGGCATTCTACAGGGCAGGTGCCATTACCGCGAAGGCCCTCTGCCTGGTTCCCTGTAACCTCACTTTTCGCAGTGAGGGAACCACCAGAAGGCCTTTGGCACTGGACCTCAGTGTCTGTGCTGGACGATGGGGGTGGAGACAGTCCTTCAAGTATACAGGACCGAGGCCGTTTACACTAAAGGCCGTGACACTAAAGGCTCAGTTTCTTGCTGTTGTCAAACATGTCTCAGCAACTTGGGGAATGACCAAAGATGCTCCTGCAGATGATCTTGGCGAATGTAAAAGGTTTCAGGATATCCCTGAGGTATCATGGACCCAAGTTGTTCAATGCTTGTAAATCAATATAAGGTCCTTCAACCTGACTAAGTAGCAGATGGGCAGCCAGTGCAACTGTTTTAACAATGGTGTGACATGTTCTTGACTAGAAGCTCCCATCAGCAATATGGCCACAGCATTTTGCACCAGCTGGACCTTCTGAACCAGACCCAAGGGCAGCCACACATAGAACACATTACAGTGATCTAGCCTTGAAGTTACTAATACTCCAGAGTTTCTCCTGCTCTGGAGGGTAGGACCCAAACCAGTGGATTCAAGTAACAAGAAAGGAGATTCCAGCTAAACATCAGGAGGTGTTTTCTGACAGTA
Organism: Podarcis bocagei; assembly: GCF_964188305.1. NCBI lineage: Eukaryota > Metazoa > Chordata > Lepidosauria > Squamata > Lacertidae > Podarcis > Podarcis bocagei. The sequence continues at coordinate 80,587,098 of NC_138125.1, read as the reverse complement.
AGAGCTGTTTGACCGTGGGATATCCTTCCCCAGAAGGTGGTGGGCTCTCCTTCCTTGGAGGTTTTTAAGCAGAGGTTAGATGGTCATCTGTCATGCATGATCTTGTTTCCCCCCATTTTTTTCTTGTTGAATGGAATACAGTGGTACCTCTGGTTAAGAACTTAATTCATTCTGATCTTAACCTGAAACTGTTCTTAACCTGAGGTACCACTTTAGCTAATGGGGCCTCCCGCTGCCGCCGCATGATTTCTGTTCTCATCCTGAAGCAAAGTTCTTAACCTGAGGTAATATTTCTGGGTTAACAGAGTCTGTAACCTGAAGCGTCTGTAACCCGAGGTACCATTGTAGTTGTAATACTTAATAAATCAATAAAGAGCATTTTTTTTAAAAAAGAGAGAGATTCCTGCATTGCAGGGGTTTTGGCTACATACATTACCCTCGGGGTCCCTTCCAGCTCTATGATTCTATAAATGTATGGACTACAGTGGCCAAGACTATCCCTGTCCCAGAAATGGTCATAACTGGTGAATGAGATGAGTCTGGTAAAAGGCACTCCTAGCCACAGAGGACCCTTGGGCCTCTAGTGACACAGATGTATCCAGAAATGCCCCCAAACTACACACTTGCTCCTTCAGAGAGAGTGCAACCCCACCCAGAAGAGGTAACTTGCCAATTTCCCAAACATGGGAAACACTCACCCCAAGAGGCTTCATCTTCCCAGGATTCAAACACAGTTTATTGGCCCTCATCCAGTCCACTACTGCATCCCCACACCCATTGAGTCCAAGGAAATTCCCTGGTTCAAGCCTGTGTTTTTCTCTAGCCTTTCGCTTCTTGCTTTTGCTGCAGAGACAAGCCTCATGGAAATGAATTTAAGGGCTTTGACCTGAGTGTGGTCTGGTCCTAAGTGTTAAATAGTAAAGAGGGGTATGATTTCTTTGTTTGGGGGCTGAGGTTTACTCAGTGATGTGGGGTGGGTGGGGGCAGAAATAGTATATTCAATTGACAGACATGTAACTTAGTTTTGTTTGTATGTCAGGAATGAAGTTATGCAAAACTACCTCCTGCGACTGGCAGAAATAATGAAGCCTATCAATTGACATTTTCTGTGCTTGAGGTTCTCCACACCTGGCGCTTCTTCTTGGAATGCAAGCTGTTTCTCCAGAAGGAGCCCAAATAAGAGTTTATTAGCACAGAATGGGATATACAGTATTCAGATCCATCGCACTAAAATTAGTCCTTGTGCTAGATTCAAGCTGCTTTTATTGAAGAAATGTGCTAGATCTTTTGTTAAACACAGTGTACTTGGGTTGCATCCTGCCCTCTACATCAGGGCAAGAGACCTTATATATATATGAGGCATACAGGAAAGGTGTAGTTTGTCTCTATTTCTGTATCACCTACAACTACTGAATGAATAGTTGAATGCATAAACATACAATAGGGTATAGCTATCACCATGAATTTGCAATCCCTACAGATAACCTGTAGTTTTAGTCTGGTACTTCCTGGATGTTAAATGACATTCTATATACATGCTGTTCATGATCACTTTACAGATTAAGGTAATCTTACCTTCCTTTGGGCTATAAATAAATATTTTATCTGTATGCCATAACATCAAGCCTGTCTTCTGTACAAGTAGATTTTAATTTGACTTCTCCTTTAGGACAGAAAAATAATTTATTAGCCGTTAAGAGTGTTGACCAGTCATTTGATGGGAAATAAGTGATGCTTGTGTTGGTTTGGGGTGGTATTAGTGGTATTGTATTTTAGGGTGTAAACGGGTTTAAGAGGATGTCCATGTGTCTTTGAAAATATGTACATTAAGACAAGTATTTCTGGGAATCTGTGTGTTTTATACAAAAAACTCTATATTATAGGGGATATTCTGTTCAATTTCAGGGAACAAAATGTAGCAGGACACCAAATGTAGTAACAATATAGTCAGTTTTCAAAGTGTGGTGTTTATGGTGAGGGACCACTACCTGAAACCCCTGATAAGAGCAAATGGCATGCTAGCCTCAATTATCCTGAGGGAAAATTGCAGGCAACAGGGCCCCAAATGTGAGAAGAGCGCTACAGGGTTGAAGGGGCTCAATTGTTGGGCAGTGGAGGCTAGAATGATGTAATGTTAAGTCTTCATGTGAAGCAACCAGTGAAGTCATTATGAAAGCCCTGTCTCTCTATGCCTCAGGCTTACTTTCTTCTTTGTGTATGCAGTTTTAATTCACTGCATTTTGTTCAGAACCGCTTTATTTCAGGTTCTCAGCTTCTTCCTGTATTAGAGCCAATTCACACTACATTTTGATGAATTGAGAATTTGCACATTATCTGATTTGGCCCCCCAAGCACAGACGTCAACCATGCTTTATAGATCTACGGTGGGTGGGGGTGGGGTGGAATTCGCATTCATTAATTTCTGTAAGGATGGCAAGAGCCCAAACTCCTTCATCATAGTCACTTACAAGTTGGCTCTAACCCTCAGATATGTCCTATCTACACCAATCGCACACCAATTTAGTTTGAGTGCATGTGTTTGTGTGTGAGTTTACTGTATAAAAGAAGCTGCCCCGCTTAATTGGCTGAACTGAAGAAGCAGATTCTGTTGCGGTCAGGTTGGTATCAAATCTGGGCACCTTTTCTCCGCATTATCCTTAGAATCCCAATATGTACAGATTAAAAATTAAAAACAAGCTGTATTTTTTGGTAATCGCTTCATAAAAATATTGAATGCTTTTACAAAAAAACAATTTCCACAATTTACCTTAGGCTGCCAGATCAGTAGTCTGAAGGACTTTCTGAGAACTGTGATCTGTGCAAGCTGTGATAGCTTTTTATGGTTTTGGATATATTAGGCAAAGTGATGACATAGTGGAAAATCCATCCAGTGTAAGTCAGAGCTAAAGTTCCCACAGGAAACTTAGAGAGGTTCTTGACTAACTGTAAGCAATCTGTAGATGTGTATGTTTCTGCACATATGTATATACACATCTTGAAACTGTGTGGTTGCTTAGCTGCCCTCTTAGGTTTTGGAGGATTTTAGTGAAGGTTGATAGAGACATGGGATACTGTCCTTCTAAAATATTATTCATCCACCAAGTACATGTGGACTTTTGCAAATAATTAACCTTGTGTGGTATTGGCTTATTTCACTAAACCCATTGTTAACTCTAACCACAGTATGTGCAGATTTGCCCATAAGAAACCAGGGTTAATTGAAAACAAAAGCAAATGCTTCTAGTTTTGCATCCACATCAGAGAAGGGGGGCAGAATAAGAGCATGAGTCTGGTGCATGTAACATTGAACTTTAGTTTAGCATTACACGCAAGTACAGGAATTGTTTCCTTTTATAAAATGTTGACAAAGATATTTTATTAGAATTGCTTTCATATACTATTTATATTGGAACAAGTGATACATAGTGAATGTAGTGTGTGCACGCTCAGAGGATGACCTCCAAACCATCCTAAATATCTTTGCAGAAGCTTACGAAAAGCTTGACCTATCACTCAACATCCAAAAAATCAAAGTGCTGCACCAATAAGTACAAAATAACCCCTCTGCAGTGCCACAAATCCAACTCAATGGTGTAACGTTGGAAAATGTTGATCACTTCTCCTACCTAGGCAGTTATCTTTCCACAAGGGCCAACACTGATGCCGAAATCCAGCATCGCCTGAACTCTGCGAGTGCGGCTTTCTCCCAATTGAAGTGCAGAGTGTTTGAGGACAGGGACATTTGCAGGGAAACCAAAATGCTTGTTTGCAAAGCTATTGTACTACCAACCTTACTATATGCTTGTGAAACATGGACCACGCATAAACACCATCTCCAACTCCTCAAAAGATTCCATCAACGGTGTCTCTGAAAAATTTTACACATCACTTGGGAAGACAGGCGAACTAATATCAGTATGCTGGAAGAAGCAAAAATCACCAGTGTTGAAGCAATGATTCTTCAACATCAACTTTGTTGGACTGATCGTGTTGTACAGATGCCTGATGATCGTCTTCCAAAGCAACTACTCTATTCCAAACTTAGAAATGGAAAGCGTAATGCTGGTGGTCAACAAAAGAGCTTTAAAGACTGTCTCAAGGCAAATCTAAAAAAATGTAGTATAAACACTGACAACTGGGAAACACTGGCATGTGAGCGCTCCAGTTGGAGAACAGCCTTTACCAAAGGTATCATGGGCTTTGAAGACACTCTAACTCAGGACACAAGGGAGAAACATGCTAAGAGGAAGGCACGCTTGGCAAATCCACACCGTGATCAACTTCCGCCCAGAAACCAATGTCCCCACTGTGGAAGGACGTGTGGATCCAGAGTTGGCCTCCACAGTCACCTACGGACTCATTGTTAAAACCTTGTTTATGGAAGATAATCTTACTCGGCTATGAGTGATCACCAAAGAAAGAAAGTGAATGTGTATGTATAATTCAGAACTTAAACACTATTTTTCATCAACTGTGATGTATCCCCAAGAGTAATGCTTTCATTTCTGTTTTTAAGGCAAAGCTCAACCTACATTTGTTTCTAACCATTGGCACTATTAATTCTTTTCCTTGCCTATCTTATCAATGCTTTTTATTATTTTTTTTGTATAGACATACCAAATTGAGGGGGGAAAGAACAACTTTGGTTTGAAGTGTACTGCTGTTGCATTCAGCTATCACTGGTTTAGGGTGTTCATTCACTAGTGTGTAGTAAAGTAGATTTCCACAACTAGTGGAATTTACTTGCATTATTCAGACTGCACAGCTAGTCACACATGTGTTTCAGTCACTGGGCTTTTTGCCTTGCTAATATCCTCTATCTTCTATGGTGGTTAGTACAGAGAGATTTTGTAGTTGTTGTGGATAGCTCCCTGAAAAGAACAGCTCAGTGTGGTATGTTTACCAAACTAGTAAATACGTTATAGAAAAAATTAGTAGAAATGCAAGAGTAAATCACGCATGAGGTGGTGTGTGGTAGTGTACTCTGGTCCATTTTTAAAAATGGTTTCCCCATACCCCAAAACTGCAAGAGAGGGGATCTTTGTGTTCTTCTATCCATCTATAGGAAAACTGCTCCACAGTTGCTAATTTGAAAGGTCTCTAATATGTACTGCAAAGTTAAGGGTGATTTGACTGTGCAGATCTGACCACAGAAGCATTTAAATTAGCTTACTCTGTATCAGGCACATTTGGTGACAAGTAAAGCAAATTATTCCTCTGAGATGCCAACAATGAACTAATGTCTCAGATGAGTTATCTGCATTCAGTGCCTGCTACTGTCTCTGTGTAGATTGTCAGTGCCTCATCCCTTCCCCCAATAATTAATTATAGAATACATTGCTTCTGAGGATCACCAGTCTCTCTCCAGATGCCAAGGCACAAATCCAGCTATTATACCAAAAGTGACACACTTTGATAGCCTAGGGCAGCATTATTGTAGACAATTGCTAAGGGTAATAGTAGCTCATTAACACCTGGCGTGGGTTTCACTTTCTGTCCCCGTCCCCCCCACCTCCATAAGACAAATAGCTTGTTTAGCTACTTCCTATATTAGAGAATCACAGAGAGAGTCATCAAATACGTACGATTACTCACCCACTTCTGTTGCCTGCTATTCTCCTTACGTTTTTAGAGCCCAGTGATAGTGATCTCTCTGGGCATTACTTCTACATGCTTTTAGTAATGGAGAATAGTCATGTATTTTTATGTTACCTAAACTTCTGTATTTGCCTTTTCAGCCAGACACCATGTGCTGCTGGGAAATGCTCTATATTTAGATATGATATTGCAGAGATGAAGAACCTGTAGCCCTCCAGATATGGTTGGATGCAACTTCCATCGTCCCTGGCTACAGGTCATTTTGACTGAAGCTGGTGAGAATTGGAGTCCAGCAACATCTGGAGGATTACAGGTTTCTCATCCCTGATTTGCTGTGGGGTGAGTGTCATTGGCTGCCAATTCATTTCTGGACCCAGTTCAAAGTGCTGGTACTTGATCAGCACTCAGACCCTTGCCTTGGAGAATGCCTTTTTCTCTATCTGAGCATCAGGGTCACCTGGAGCTATGTTTGTAGCAAAAATTATTTAGCTTCCTCCCTCCTCTACCTCTGGAGGTTGGTAAAAACATTGCTTTTTCATAAAGCCATTGGGAACTGCTGATAACTGATTGCTGTATTTTTATGATCTGTCTAGAACACATGTCTTGGGTACTTCTGCTAATGTTTTAGTGTTGGATTGAGTGAGAAATGCTTAAAGCTTCCTGCCAAGTTCGCTTTCTGTTCTAAAATAACGTGGATCTATTCTAATCCAAAATCAAACAAATGCAAATGAGAAATATGTTTTTCCTTTATGTTTCTATTCCTATTCTCTTTCTGATTCCCTATAAAACATTGTACAACATACTGTAATCTGGCATTAAGTACATGCATTCTGTTGTTTGTTCTTCTGATGTGTTTACAACTAAAGTTCTTATTTGAATTACATAATCCAAATTACTATATGAAGAGGTGGGGACAGGTCCACCACCTCTTTTTGTTTGCATCTCCAACATATGTTCGTGTTGTTTTTATATATTTTAGCCAATTTACATGGAGTTATATACCACCGGTATATAATCTTCATGAAGTTTTCTTTTATTAAATAACAGGCAATGAATTTTAAAACTATTTTCCACAATCTTTCCCAATCTTCCATTAGGATTGGGTATCCAAAATCTTGTGCCCATTTAACCATAACCTCCTTCACTTCTTAATCTTGTGAGTTCCCAATATAATAATAATCTATAGGTTTTTGATAATACAGTGGTGCCCCGCAAGACGAATGCCTCGCAAGACGAAAGGGTTTTCCGTTTTTGCGTTGCTTCGCTAGACGAATTTCCCTATGGGCTTGCTTCGCAAGACAAAAACGTCTTGCGCTTTTTTAAAAAAGCCGCTTGATGAGGCGCAGTTGCGACGGACCGTGCTTCGCAAGACGAAAAGCATCGCAAGACGAAAAGATTCACGGAACGAATTCTTTTCGTCTTGCGAGGCACCACTGTATTTTCTTATTAATACTAAATAATTTAATTTAATACTAATTAATTAATTAATACTAATAATTAATTTAATACTAAATTAATACTTATTTCTCTAATTTTGATAACTGTGTCTCAAATACATTTTTTGTCTAATTTGAAGATTTCCTTTAATTGGTAATATTGTAGCCAATCCAAATCTAATTCTTCATATTTTTGAATTGTTTATTTTCCTCTTCTAATATGTCTTTATATGTTGCCTAGTTGCTGTCCATCTTTTTCTTTTTAACCACAATAACCTCCAAGGGTGATAGCCACCAAGGTGTCTTTGGTTCTAGTAATTTTTTATATCTTTCCCAAACTGTGTATAATGATTTTCTAATTATATGATTGAGGAAGCCTCTGTCTACCTTTACTTTAGTATACCCCAGATATCTGTGCCAGCTGAATCTATTATCACACCCCTCCATATCCAATATATTAGTATTTTTCAAAATCATCCAATCTTTCATCCAACAAATACATATAGACTTATAATATAATTTAAGATCTGGTAATGTAAAACCTCCTCTATCCTTTACCTCGTTAATAATTTATACTTTATTTTCGGTTTATTTCCTTGCCATATAAACTTTGCCAATTCATTTTGCCACTCCTTGAAACAACTTGTCCCACCTATTATTGGAATCATCTGAATTAAAAATAGCATTTTGGGTAGCACGCACATCTTAATGGTCGCGATTCTTCCCCATAATGATAAATTTAATCTACCCCAAATTTCTAAAACTTTTTTTATCTCCCTCCATACTTTCACATATTCATCATTAAACAAATTTATATGTTTTGTAGTGACCCAAATTCCTAGATAATTGATTTTTTTTACTATTGATAGATAGATTGTATCTCCTGTTTCTCCCGCTCTTCTATATTTTTCACTAATAATTTCGTTTTGTTTTTGTTCACTTTAAATCCGTGAGAAAGCGGATTTAAAGTTTGATTGTTTCTCAAGACAGACACACACACAGAGAGAGACACCTTTTTCAACTTATAAAGCAACTTTGGGAGGAGCCAATAAGAAACAGAAATGCATCTGAGTGCGTATACGTGAATGCCTTGTTCTCTTCCTGCCCACTGTCATTGAGTTGCCGTTAGTCTGTTTTCCAAATGCATGTTTCAAGGGAGAATCCAAGCTGTGTCTAACAGAAGGTTGTTTCCTAGGAGATGGAGGGAAAATCCAGATGCAGTCAGTAGTAGCATGGAAGAAAAACAGTGGGAGATGGGGTATTACACTCAAAATAGTTACTTGAAAGGGTGTAATGAAATGATTGGTTTGAAGTCTAAATTTCATTGGTGTTTGCTCTATTAGAGCTTGTATGTGATCCCACTGTCTTTTTTCATTAGATTTCAAAATGCACTCAGCTTGTACTTGCTTCCAAATGTGTTTTGAATGAGGGTGTATGTCCCATTGATTTCCATGGCATTTACTCTAGTGCACTGTGTTGAGCACAGGGATGCCAGGGCTAATTTTACAGTAACACTAGAGCAATTTTCTTTATATTAAACATACTGTAGTATTTACAGTTCATTATGCTTCTTTACAGAAGAAATTGAAATGTGTTGTGTTCTTGTGGCTCATACAAGCTGTTTAGTAACACTGTGCATCCTGAAAAGTCTGTTCTGCTTTCACTGGTACACTGAACCGCAAAGTGCTGCAAGATACTTGAACAGCTTCTCCTCTAAAAATACCATAAAAGGCTGTGTCCTTAGAAATTGGGCATGGGATTTTTCCCACCCACATTACTTCAGCATGATTCACTTGGCTGCTGAAACAGTTTCTGAGCTCTGGTGGTTGTCCCATTAACATTACTATAAGAATCTATGCTGGTTAATGTGGGTGGAAAGGGAGAAAGAGGGGGAAATAGGAAGAAGTGGTCATAGGCTAGTGAAATGACTTTTATAAAATCCAGCTTTAAAATGACTGTTTTTCTCCATCTAACCCCACCTTGGAATGAAAAACCGCACCTCTTGGCAACAGTTCACAACACAAGACAATAGCTGAATTTAATCTCTACTGTGTGAAATACTAAAAATACCTTACTTCTTGGAAAATGTAACCATTTCCATTTGAATATGATGCTCAAAGAACACCATCTCCTTTAACTGTCTTTGAATAGTAGTTAACATGAATCTGAATCCTTGTCTGGCTTTTTCATCCTTTCTCTCACAGCTCGCAATATTACAACAGTTAGTGTTAATCAACACACTTAAAATAGACACCTCTTGTCTTTTAAGAATGCCCCTTTGTCTTTGGACTCGGATCAAATGTTTATGATATGCTGTAAGAATCTGAAACTTATCACATACACATGCATTCTGTTTCTATTTGTATGTCTCAATTAGGTTTAGTTTTGGAGGTAGTACTTAGGCATGAAGATTTTGCTGCAGGTGAAGTTTAACCACAGAATTCTGGAGCAGGAGAAAACGCATGATAATACAATTTTTTTAAAAAAATGAATATTTCACAATGAAATTTGGTTTTTGGTTGAGAGCCAGTGTGGTGTAGTGGTTAAGAGCGGTAGACTCGTAATCTGGTGAAATGGGTTTGCGTCTCCGCTCCTCCACATGCAACTGCACTTCCACCTTGGGCTAGTCACGCTTCTCTGAAGTCTCTCAGCCCCACTCACCTCACAGAGTGTTTGTTGTGGGGGAGGAAGGGAAAGGAGAATGTTAGCCGCTTTGAGACTCCTTCGGGTAGTGATAAAGGAGGATATCAAATCCAAACTCTTCCTCCTCCTCCTCCTCCTCCTCCTCCTCCTCCTCCTCCTCCTCTTCTTCTGTCTACCACTGTCTCAAATTCCTCTAATATTAAGTAATTTGTAATTGGAATATAGAAAACATTATTTCATCCGGTATGGAATTGCCCTGCTTTTATCACTCACAGTTTGCAGAGACTCCACATGGTGTCATCATCCACTTCTAAACACCCCATGTTTTCCCAGTGCTTCTATCTTTTTTATTACCACAGAAAGTTTGACATCTATCGACTGCTCTTCCAGTCTTCTCAATCACCACACATGTCCTTAGTGCTACTCTTCCATCTTTAAGAGGGGGCGTTTTGAGATACCACAACTTGGCATGCATACACTCTAAGCTTAGTGGTAGGCATCATTTAATAACATTGTTTAATCTTTCCCTCAAATAACACCCCAAGCACTTTCCTGGATAAATCTCTTTTTCACGTATTAAATTGTTAGTAAAATACTTCTTAATTAAGAGTGCTCTACAGTAGTTATATAATGTTATAATATAATGCCAGTTTAAAAAGTAGAGAGAAAACAATCTTTCTGGTTTGCCACTATTTTAGAAATATGCTCTTCCACCTATAAAATCTACACTTTCAGTCCAAAACAAACTTTAAACATGTTTCTTGAAATTTCCTGGGTAGTAATGGGTAATCATGCTTAAATGAGGACAATAATTTACTTTTTTTAGTGATCATTTGGATTCTCTGCCCCCCTCCCCCCATGACTGCTTAGAGGCCTTTCTGATCCCCAGTAGCTATTTCATGCCCACTGATCATAGTGGGATGAACATAAATGAAAAGTGCAATATGTCTATTAGTGTGGAAAATCCACTGCAAATCTGCTGATAGTTCAGTGGAAGAACAGTGATTTAATCATGCTAGGAGCCACCCATCAGGAGCAGCCCAGGATAGCTTGGCTTATGATACAGAACATGTTGGTCTAATGATCATTTTATTTTCCTTAGCATTCGCATGAATCAATGTGTGTAATTTGATACTGTCACCGGATGTGGGGTAAGCATAAAAAAGGGAACAGGGAAGGGAAAGGGCAAACTAGGGCTTATGACTTATAGCAAAACTGTTGTGCACGTTTCAAATGGAAAGAGGAATGCCTCACAGTTTCTTATCTGGTGGGAAATCTTACCATGTTCTTCAATGGATAATTGTATTTAATTTTTTGTTTATTTAAAATTATGAGCTTTTGGCACTCAAAGCAGTTTACAATAATAATGAAAACTACGCAGCAGTCACTGCAAAAATAGAATAGAGTTAAAATCATCTTAATTAAAATTGAGAAAGCAGCTAGACAAGATCATGTATGCCACAGGTTACTACAGCCTCCTCTTGGGCTGTATTGCTTCATTGTGCATTGAAAGCTGCAGATGTGCACTGTATAATTACGTAAGCATTCAGTCATTGGTTTGACTGAATGAGACAGAGGTAGCAGTAGCAGTAGCAATGTAGGTGATGTAATCAACTTCTGTTGATAAAAGTGTGCAAAACTCTATATTTTGGAAGAGTGAGAAGAACGCAATTAAGGACCAAAGACCTTTACATGTTAACTAGTAGAAATTTGTCCTCTTGGGGGTTTACTGTTCCAAATGTATCACTTCATGTATCTGATGAAATGAACTGTATTCCACAAAAACTCATGCTGTGATAAATTTGATATTCTTTAAGGCGTCATGAATCTTTTTGTTATATTAGTTGTCATCCATACAGAAACATGTAAGCTTGGCCCCTTGACTTTCCTATATAACACGTTATCTGCTTTCTTGTGTCTCCCTCTTCAAATGGTGAACATAAAATATGCTTCTGCTTTTACCTTGTGTTGGATGCAAAGGAGGGTTGTGCCACAGAGTGCTCTAGCTAGCCCTCAGAGAGATAAGTTGGAAGGGACCGTGAGGGTCATGTAGTACAACCCCCTGCAGGAATCTTATGCCCAACGTGGGAATCGAACCCATTACCCTGAGATTACAACTGAGCTATCCCAGCTGAGTCACTTCCACATGATCTGCTGAGCATTTATTCTGATGTGTGTATGTGTGTGTCATACAATGACCACATTTTGAGCATTTGTTCTGATTTGTATGTGAGGAAGTTGTGTGTCAAGACCCCAAGGCCTCTCCCCCCCCCCCCCATGAAGAATAATGACACATGTACACAGTATATTAGGTTAATGGTTATTGGGCAAAATTTAGGCCACAACTTTATTGGTTACAGAATGTGAGTGGCATTGGCTTAGGCACTGGAAAATGAACAGACTCTATTTGACTCCTGCCCGCCGTGCAGGGAGTCCTGTAAGGGTAAACCACCAATAGGGGGAGCCTCCTGATGTGCATCGACTCGAACTCCCCCATGGTTCCCAATGGGGTCGTGGCATGGCCCTAGCCCCTCCGTGGACTTCGGACAAGATCCACACCCCCAGACTCCTTTATCGGAATACCCTTCAACATGGAGGGGCAGGTGATGGCCACACTTCCCCTCCCCCAACAGAGTCATACCAATGCCTAACTGCCAAACCTTACAAAGTTGTGATGATTGCTATGTGGTAGGTGAAAACCAAATGGCCAGTGCCAATTTGCCAGATGGAAAAAATTCCTACCAGGCCCCTCAACGGCAACCAACCGCAGTCCATAGCAAGGCCAAAACTGAAAAACCTGGAAAAGGGGAGGGAGGGAGATCCAAGGATGTGAGCCAGAGGAAGCTCCCTGGCTCGCACCGGTGATGAAATGCAGCCGGCCACACACCCTGGCCAGCCGGATTGGCAGCCAGGCAATGATGTGGCTGGGTCCCCCTGATGACGTGGGATGTTCTTCACGTCCCGACGCCAGCAGGCAGCCATACGGTCAGACTGCAACCCCGCCCTGCTTGGAAGTGGAGCGGATTTGTACAACACCACATCAAGCAATTGTTATGTAACACTTCCCAGTGCATTTTCCTATTGCTTTTCTTACCACAAAAAGTCCAGTTTTTTAAAAATAGCAGGTGGTTGTGCAAGAGTGCCAAATCCACTTCAGTAGCGCAATCTGAATTTGCTTGTATGAGATTGAATCTCACCTGTGACATAGCAGCAGTCTGCAAGTGGCATAGGTTTGCAAGTTGCTGTAGGTGGACAGGTGTGGATGAAAGGAGATGGATATGCCCTTTATACAACATCTGATTCAGGGACCTATATGCCACCCCCTTGCAGCTATAATATCTGTGTTGGAGGGCAGTTTGTAGCAGGTCAGTGGAGGGGGTGGTCAGAGTTGATTTTTGCTCCTTGCCCTGCAACCCCAATCAAAATTCCACTGGTTGCTTTTGAGATAAATATGTTGGGCATTCTGTTCAGTACACTTGTGTACTGGGGCACTCTCATTCTTCCTGTTTAATTTTATGAATATAAATAGGCTTATCAACAAGCCTTTTAAGTTGAGATATTTCACTGTCTGCATCTGTATTGAAATTGTTCTAACAATGTTTTATTGCTTGTTTGCTGCCCTGAGCTCCTTTGTGAGGAAGGGTAAGATATACATGTAATAAATATATAAAAAATAGTAGTAGTTGTACTAGTAACAGATTGTGGGTAGCAGATGTGGGTGCTAATATCGTATAAAAAATTAAATGGCACTTAAAGTGGATATAGTAAATGAACAAAAAAAATGATCTCAGACTCCATTCATTTGATGTAGACTTGCTCTCCACCCTTTCCTATTACCTTCTGGTTTTTATTCTTATGTTATTTGCTGTCAAACTATTCTTATCAGTCTGTGGTTATTTTACAGGAAATAGTTGTACATCAAACAGAAAAGAAAACCATGCTTAATAATACAGCTACTCTGCCTCCATATTAACTGCTTGTGTGCTTAATATTATGTATTGTTAAGTTTTTATTAAAGCTCACTCTTGAACAGTGGATCCACTTTCCTAAGAAAGCTGACTTGATGCATATTTGTTATTGAATGGTTATTGACTATGGTTGTTGTTTTTTCTAATAATGGGTTGCCTTTTGTAGCAGAGAAACTTGCAGGTACAGATCCTGCTGCTCTGCAGCATGGTTATAGCTGGCTCAAAGATATACTGCTACTTCTGAGCCCAACAAGATCAGGTGGTCTGAGACACAAATAACATCCCACCTGGTTTTATAAAATGGTCTTGCTCCTCAGTTTGACCAGCCTGCTGTTGAGTATAGGTAAAGTCTTCCTAGAAGCCCTACAGGGACCACTTATGAGGCCTGACTGAAGGGACTTGGAAAAAGTTTGCAGTGTGGCATGGAGATCAGGTTAGCAATGTGGGAAATGTCAGAAATTCTATTGGCATAGCCAAGTCCCTTGCAGGAGCCCAAGCAGTTTTGCAAACTTTGTGGTGTGCATACTAACTCTAAATGTTGCATTTGTTTATTTTGTATGCAAGTCCTCCTGACCTTCTGTTTGTGGTTTCTTAAAAGGAAATAAATAGTTGTGTTTCAAACCAGAAATTTAAACTTAGTAACCTGGATATAAAGTTCCTTTTGCTTTTAAGTGCCTGACTACAAGTGTGCTGTAGAGCAGGCTGTGCCCCCACATGGTTGCTTGGGTTTGGGGAGGAACAGGTGGTAGAAACTACAGCTGCCTCATTGCTGACTGCAGTAGGGAACTTAAAGGTTGTCCACCGATCTCTGGATTGTGACTTAGTAAGCCTAATAAGAAATGAGACCCTTGGTTCTCCTCTCTCCTCACTGCATTGGCAGAGTTAGGGGGAAATAGGACAGTATGTTCTGTCCTATTAAACAGCAGGTTCCTGACTCAAAATTCTAATTTTGGTTTTGAGTCGAGAGCTGTATAATGGAGAGATTTCCAATCACACTCTGTGATTGCAGAACACATAATAACCAGTTTGAATGTACCCTGCCCCCCAGCTGCTTATATTTACAGTTGCTTTTTTAAAAAGCTGCTTTTGATTCTGGATGTAATAACACAAGTCCTGCACTTTTTGCAAGACTGGCACTTATTTAAAAGAGGCTCAGATTGCCATGAATGTGTGAGAAGCCATGAAAGTCACACTAGAACTGGTTGTCTAGAGTTCAAATCCCTACTCAGCCATGAAGCTCACTGGGTGACCTTGGAGACAGGCACAGTGTCGTAGCCTAAACCACCTCACAGGTTTTTTGTGAGGCAAAGATGGCAAACCATGTGTGCTGCTTGAGCTCCTTGGAGGAAAGACAGGATATATAACTTAAAGTGAAACAAACAAGTATATGAGTCTGTATCACATCATCACTGATCTGCTGCTACAAATGTTGGCTCATTGCTCACCATTCCCCATGTTGGGGAACAAACAGCCTGCAGTTGTTTCCCTAGGATGGGGGGAGGTTGTAACTTCAGGGCACTTCCTTTTGCAGGTGCAACAGGAGGGAGAAGAAGAGGTAGAATGGGAGGAAGCAGCTCCCTAGACTACCCACCACTGCTGTGCCACCACCACTAAAGTACCTCCTGGGATAGAAAGCACCCTGCAGTTTCAACTTCTTCCCTAGTTCTCCCAACAGGAGGAGTGGGGAGGAGCAGAGGAAAGCAAAGAAGCAGCCAGAGAGTGCCTGCTGTATTTCACAGCATTGTATTCACTGGTATCCTGTAGATGCACAAACTTTTTTTTTTTTAAAAAAAGAGCTAAATGTATTCACAACACATTTAAATTTCTCTTGAATATAAGTCTGTCTTGGGTTTAAAAACATTTGAGAATGTCATTTGTGGCACATTTTATGTTTGCATTTTGATCACTCAGCATCACTGTACACAACTAGGCTAAAAGCCTTGTCTGTACCAGAAAAACTTGGGAATTGCTTTGCCTTTGACATCACCTTTTCTTATTTTTAAAGTACTATGAGATTTGAGAACTGTAGCTCTGTTTAGAAGTCTCCTCCAAGCTGATTCTTATTAGTAGTAAAAGAACAAAAGGGGTTTTCTTTTTCATTCTCCATGGGTGTTTTCCTGCCTTGATGCTTTCTAATGTGCCTGGAGAACTTAAAAGAAAAACCTGTCCAATCCTAATTCAAAGCTTAGACTCTTTGTTCTAACACAAAGGACAGAGTTTGTCCCCAGCTCTTGGACCTCATTTTTAAAAAAAAATCCAGTGCTTCCTTTTAGGCTGCCAAGCAAAACCTCACCTATTATCATCAGTAACTTTACTTGTTAGGTAGTTGTTGATAATATAAAGCCTCCTGAAAATAGCAGAATTCCCCTGCATCTGTCTCCAGGCCATGGCAATTGAAGGAGCTTTTTAGGTGACAGGCAGTATGCTATTTTGACACCTTTAGTTCCTGGAAGCTGGCAACAATGTGAATAAACCAAATAGGAAATCTTATTTCATGTCAGAGAGCTACAAACGTAGCCCAGGTGATTGACTTTGCCCTTGGAAATGCCTCTCTGGCCAGTCTGTTCCAAAATGCTTGAAGAGTAAGGCAAGGAGAAGAGCACTCTTCCCTTCCCTGGTTTCTCCCCAGCCCCCTAACAGACAGCTAACTTCAGACATCTGTCTTCAGCTAGAAAAAGCACCTTGATGATTAATTGTTGAATAACATACTGTGTGCAGTTGGAACAGGGTGTCCATACAGATATTCTACAAAGCAAACAATTGTTCCCAATTTGAGGCAAGCTAATTTTATTTGAGCAGTACATTTGAAGAAGGGGAGGTATCTGCCTAAAACTCTGTGTGTGACCAAGCAGAATTGCCTAAAGGCATCATCTTCACCGTGGCATAAGATGCATTGTTTCCCTGCATTTCATAGTTGGCGTTTTCCTTTTATGATATATTTAGATTGGTCTCAATGCTTGCATTATGGGGCAAAGGGTAGAAGATGTTAAGTAAATCCACAAGCCTCATAATCCCTCAACAACTCCCACTGTGTTGGATAATTTGTGTTCCCCGTAACTTTGTAAATTGAGCAGTGTGGGTGGTTGGGGTCAGCCTCTTCTGGCCCCCTTCCATTTAAGCTCTGATTTATCCAAATGTTTTAAGTATTTGCCATATTAAACCATAAATGCAATTGAGTAGTGGTAAGCACAAAGTGATCACGTTCTTCGAACAACAACCACCCTATATTTTCTTACAGCCTTATTTTTACCAGGTTCTACAGTACACAGATAGGGGTTTTTCCATGCTATTTCTGAGAGCACCTTTATAAATTAAGTTTGTTTAAAAGGCAAGTACTATTGTTATGGGTGTTTGCAGGAGTTCCCTAAGGAGGCGTGGATGGGATGATCACCCATCCACTCACCCACCCACCCACCCACACCAAACAACAGAGAAAAGCTCTACAAGTTCTGGCCACTGTGTGATTACAAGGTTTGGGCACCAGATCTACTGAAGTGGGTAAACATGGTCTCTGAGTAACTTGTTTCCAGGCCAGTTGTCTCCATAGATTCTCACTGGGTGAAACTGCTGTTCATATATTAGGAGATCTGGCATCCAGATGACAAACTTTCTACCTGCAACAGAAACCTCAGTTCTTTCCCTGCCTCCCTTCATTTCCTCCTGCTGTTAATTTTCCACAGCTTAAAGCTTCAATTTAGGGCCCCATCCATACTTTAGTTGGATTTGAAATCCCGTGATTTCAAGTCACAGGTTGGAGAGGATTTTTGTGTGTGTCCCTCCTCTTTCCCTGAGAAAACCCTCTGTTTACTGCTGAATCAGAGCAAACGTCAGTCCACAGAAAACCTGATCGATGTTTGTTCCAGTTCAGCAGTAAACAGCAGGTTTTTCTAGGAAAAGTGATGGTGGTGGGGGGAAATCCCCTCTCAGATCCATGATTTATTTCCCCTCCCCCTTGGAGTGATCAGGGTTTGATGGTGCTGTCCTGCTAGTTAAAGAAAAGTGCCCCTTACGTTCTGCTCTTCAAAATGTGTAAAGGCATAAGAGATTCATGTGCTGAGTACATGTAGGTGTGGTTAATAAATTATATATGATGTATAATTTATTAATAAAGCATAGACATAATTTATTGTAAATAAAAGATGGCCACACCATTTATCATTTAGATCAGGCTTCTTCAACCTCGGCCCTCCAGATGTTTTAGGCCTACAACTCCCATGATCCCTAGCTAGCAGGACTAGTGGTCAGGGATGATGGGAATTGTAGTCTCAAAATATCTGGAGGGCCGAGGTTGAGGAAGCCTTGTTTAGATAGCAATATCTGAATATCCTGCAATTTTATAAACATGGAATACTTCTTGTTATATGTGAATTATTTGGAGTGTGTTAGATTGTGAATATATAAAAGGTTAAACATTTTCATTCCAAATTAATTAGCATACAGTAGCTGTTACTTTTTTCATACTCATCACTAATATATTTTATAAGTTTGGTCTTAACTCTCACACACTTGTTCTAATCTAACTCTCTTTTTCTTCATTATATATGTAATATACAGTGATTCATCTGATGCAAAAGCTATGAGAGAATGTGTTTGTGATCTGTAAAATATTTCTTGTCTTCTTCCACCCTTACCAAAGAACTTTTCATGGCATTCTATGACTTGTGCTGTTTGTATGAATAAGTGTGCCTTGCTTTGTGTGGCTGAATTTCTTTCTGATACCAGGACTCTCATTTTTATCCAGTTCTTATGAATATGAGTTACAAAAATCTCAGGGTAAGAAATAATCAATAAAAATCACTCTATTTTTTACGGTTGTGTTACATATTTAGGGCTATCATGCATATTATACCTATGCCGTGTGTCAATTGTGTGGTTCTTTCTAACAAATCAATTGAGTCCCAGCCACCTTTTATCCATAATGTGGTATGTCTGTGAACCAGTAGCAGGAAACACAGACCCCAGACAGCTAATGGAAGGAGGGGTTTTAACGGCTGTTTATCCAGATTTTTAGGGGGTGGTGAATTGTGCCTTGACGATCAGTCTAGACTGGGTGTGCATAGCAGGGAAAGCACAGCTACCAAATAAATTTATTATTATAATAAATAAAAAAACCTAATGAGTTGACATGGGTTAGGGCAGAGGGAAAATCATGCTATGCATCACTGATGTGGCAGACAATATCCAGGACTACTAAGCCATGTTTTGTCAAGCAAAATATGCCAATGAGAGGCAATATTACATTTTAGCAAGTTGAAAATGTGGTATTTGTCTTTGCAGAGATGGATGAAATATCTGACTGTTTCTCTCTCTCTCTCTCTCTCTCTCTCTCTCTCTCTCTCTCTCTCTCACACACACACACACACACACACACCCCCCCTCTAACAGCAGAGATGCTAAAGGATGTTTGTCCGCAAGACTCAGTTCAAAGCTGCAACCAAATTATATTCTGGCCAATTTTATTTATGTATGATCAAGTTGATAGAAGTGGGTTTCAGTAAGAGGGGCAAAGTCCTGTTTGGCTGTGTAGCTCACTGTAGTTACTTTGAAAAAGACATATATATTTTTAACCAACTTCACAGAACAGCAGGAAGAATAAAAGGTGGTTATTAGACCACATTGTTGAACCACATCACAGTCAGCCCCAGCCTGTATTGCCAATGGTTCAAGTTGATGGGAGTTTTCATCCAACATCATCTGGAGGGCCACAGGTTCCCAATTCCTATTATAACTGGTCCTCAGCCTTTAGGTTAGATGAAAAAGAAAAACCATGTGCCTCATACATGCACAAATATAGGCCAAGCAGAAAGAGCATCAGTGGAAGTTAGCAGGCCAGCAAACCTCATGCAGTATGTGTGTTCAGTCAGGGCACGGTGACAGCTAATTTTCTCAGTGCTTCCTGCTGTGAAGAACAGCTCAAGGACTCTCTTGAGCTTCTATTCTCGAGGGTTTGGCTTCAGACAGTCTCAGAACCTCATTATCCCTCAGTTTTATTTAAATACCATTATTGAATAATTGATATCCAGTAAGTGTAGAAAGCATCTCTTCCAGTATTCAGTGTCCCACAGAAAAGGGAGGGGGGGGAGGAAGCATCCCTTCCTTTCATTTAGAAAACAAAACAAAAAACATCTTAGAACATCTTTCCAGAATGTGAGTTGTTACTTATAAACATCAGGGAAAAACCCAACTGTTAATGTTAATTGACACAGCTCTGGGACATTATGTAAAGTGACTTTAAGGCATAAGACCCCATGGACACAGTGGATTGCAGAGATCTGCAGCCTTATACAAAAGTCATTGCAGGGATTTAAGATACACTGTTTGTAATAATAAAGTGTGCTTGATGAATTTTTCCAGAATTAGAAGTCATTTCCAGCTTAAATGCAACATACAGGTTATGGGACTTTTAAGAAGAGGGTTATTGTTTGGTTTGGGCTAAGAAATTATCAGTCAGAACCAACAAGATTTCCCCCTTCTGGCCATGAAATACTAGGTTACGTGCTGTGGCTGCTTAATGTTTAAAACAGAGTGCAGAGATAGTTAGCAACCATATTTAACCAAGTTCTATGAAAGATTAAGGGACAACAAGATATTACAGCACTGGCCTGGCTTGCACATGACACCAAGCCACAGTTTAACAAACCACAAATCAAGACTGAATTGGCCACAGATGCCAGGGGTGATTTCAGGGGTGTTTAAAGGAACTATTTTAATCAGGTTTAATGGCAAACATGAAAATAAAATGCAGGAGAAAGTGGTTGGCAGTTTTGGAACAGGACATATTTGTGTGTGTACAAAACACTTACAAAGGCACAGCTGCATGTATTTGATCCTTTATGGAACATAAGAATGATTAATTTGTTTGTAAAATCTGTGAGAGAGGGGCTTAAGAAATGTGTGCATGCGTCAAAGATTTTTCTTCAGTTTGTCTACTTTTTCTGGTGTGGTCGGTACAATTTAATACTGTATGTGTCAAGTAAAAGTTTTTTTGTTTTGTTTTTTGTTTTAAACCAAGACCAAAAAAGAAACTCTTGTTTCTTTAGCTTCCATCATCTGGCAGATGAGTTCTAGGCTGAAGCAAAACAAATGTTTGTCTTAATTATCCTCTGCAAGATCTAAAAATAGTAGATGAAGAATTGCTGTGGAAGGCTTGGAAGAAAATGTTGACACTGAAGAGTTTAGTGTCTATTTAAAGTAGTTTGTCTCCGCTAGTATCACACCTACTTATTAACATCTTGTTTCTTCATTTTAAACCAAAGCAAAATATACTTCTAACATGCAGAAGCAACACTAAGCTGTCCATCAAGTCTATACAAAGTAGGAGTTGGGAGTACAACCTGTCCTATCAAGTCTTTACTGCTCATTACAAAAATATCCTCCCACTTATTTTCTGTCAACTCCTTTTGCTGATACGGCTCATCCAAAAGTATATTTTAAACTTTTATCTAGGTTGGTGAGAAGGGGAGGTCACAGACTCAGAGGTTAATTTAGTTGAACTGGCCTGATGCCTAGCCATAGGGTACACCTTTATAACACTAAGCAGAACAGGTTTCATGCCAATGTGAAATCAAAGTACAGTGGTACCTCGAGTTACATACGCTTCAGGTTACAGATGCTTCAGGTTACAGACTCCGCTAACCCAGAAATAGTACCTTGGGTTAAGAACTTTGCTTCAGGATGAGAACAGAAATCATGCAGCAGCGGCACAGCGGCGGCAGGAGGCCCCATTAGCTAAAGTGGTGCTTCAGGTTAAGAACAGTTTCAGGTTAAGAACGGACCTCTGGAACGAATTAAGTACTTAACCCAAGGTACCACTGTAGCTGCCATCATTCTGTTACATTTTCTATCAGGCTAGGAAGGTACAAGGTTAACCCTGAAGACATAGCGTGAGCACCACTCTCAGTTAGCATAGAGATCATAGGAAATCTCATCATTTCCACAGTAAGCATTATAACTACTTCGTTGCTTGACAACACAAATAGGTTTGACCATTGCATTGTGCTGTTTTACAAGTCAGGGATGCTGGGTCAGGTTGCTAAGACCGAGTGAATGCCTGGATTACTGTAAAGGTAGTGAATCATCCTTCTGAGAGCATGCTTTGAGTGGATGGAGTCATGGGTGGAACAGAGTTATTTCATATGTGCTCTTCATTCTAAAAGTTGAAAAAATTGTCAATTTCAAGCTGAAATGTCACTTTGTGACAAAATGGCACCGGTCTCATGGAGAAAAAACAAATAGGAGTGTGCTCTGAGTCAAGAGGCGTAGCTAGGACACTGGCTGCCACACTGTGGCATGTAGGAGTGACACGGTGGCTCGGGCGCCTGCAGGCTCGCAGTAAGGGGCTTGCGCCTGCCAGCCACCTCTCCCTCAGCTGCCCTTTAGATGCGGGGGAGGCAGCGCCAAGGCTCTGCGCAGCGCACCCTGCCCCGGCTTGCCCCACCCAATGGTAGGCTTGCCCCGCCCCCATGGGCAGCTCACTTGAGCACAGGGCGTGTGTGCACTGCCCTGGGCACCTGGGCGGCTAGCTATGCCACTGCTCTGAGTGATTCCCAACTGCTGTGAAAATAGAATGATCATGTAAATTACAGCAAAATAGTATGAGGGCCTAATGTAGCTCCATCCTGTGCTGTGGTGATACAATTTAAAATGCTAGTGGTGTGCAGGGATGGGCGGCTGAATGCTGAATAATCCCCTTGCAACTGCTTTTCTCCAGTTGGACTTGCTTTCAGTACTGGAGCCCACTCTTGAGAGGAGCGTGCGTGAGTTTAGCACATCTTGCCGGGTCTCCCACTTTTTGTATTCCAAATTGTACCTCCATCCCTTGCTTTGCACTTCCTTGGTGCAAAGGATGGAGGAATCTCTCAGTTTCACATTTTTCCGATCTTCAGATCTCCAAATTTCTGCATTCGTTTGTGATTTTCTTTTCTTTCAAAAAGTCCTCATGAAATGTGAACAGAACTGAATTTCCCCCTCTATCCCAGCTTGCAGCAGATCTGCTTATGGAGACACTGATCTATGGCCATTGCATGTCATTTCGATTGTTGTCATATAGCTCTATCTCATTGCTCCCTCTTCTCTAAGCGAACTGGTTAAAAAGAATCAGTTTAACAACTGGTGTTGTGATTACCATTCTATGCTGGGGTGCTGTGCTGTGTTCTTTCTTAGTTTTTTCCAGAAATCTAGAAATCCAAGTAATCTGTCTCATTAAAGAATACTAACATCTCGTTTCTGCTGACATGAGCAAAGCCTTGCTGGGAGGCGGGCAGGGTTTTTTTGATGAGTTTTATGGGTATCTGATGCATAGCATTTCTTTGAAGCCTCAATAACCTGAAGATACTGGTGCTGAACACAACTGATTTTGAGAGCCAATCGGCCATGTCAGAAAATGAAAGGCTGATTAAAATCAGATGTTGCCTTTAAACTGAGCTCCCTTACATAAGCAAATTGTTGACAAATGACATAATGCTACTATAGAAATACTAACTCCTGTGCTTCATACTCTCTCACCCTCTCTCTCTCTCATTCATTTTAAAAACTTAATCATGAGTGCCTTGTAAAGTGACAGCAAAATTCCACCCCTAAAAAAAATGCAGTACAGCATGAACAACTATTTACTGTTCAGAATAATTTTTTTTGCTAGCTAAGAAAAAAGTATAACTGGTATCACAAAATACACAATGTTGTTAGATTGGGCTAAATCAGAGGTACCCAAAGTTATGTACTATCTAAAGCATACAGTGTGTTTTGCATAAGGAATAGTTTGTCTCTGTGAACTTCTGCACATATTATCTTATACAAATTCTGCCCCTTCCTGAAATCCCTTAATTGGTGGCTTCCCACTGGCAGACCCAGGCTTGAGATTTGTCTACCCCAAACAAGTCATTAGGAATAAATGAAGGAGAAATCTCATGGTTATTCTAGAGTGAGATAAGCCATGAGTGCAGGTTCACACATAATGCTAAACTAGACAATGGTTTTAGCTAGCACAGTGGCCATGATTTTTGCTCTGGGATTTTACATATCTGCTCCCTTACTCTAAGTAATATGAGAACTCAGTTTGTGATGAAGGCATTTCAATTCTTGGGGGGGGGGGGTCGTAGTTTTTGAGGCTTAAAAAGTTATATTTGTTTTCAAATTTCCTCCCCAGTCAATCCATTGGAAGAAGGAGATCATCTGCATAAAAAGGAAAAGCCGTATTTCTTTCAACCTGACCAATGATCATCAGTTGTGTAGAAAAAAGCAGAAAAAGTTTTCACTGACTATGGAGTTTGGTGGGCAAGGCTGAGAGGGACCATGCTAATGACTGCCTGAAAGTGCCAGCTGCGGACGGAAGAGGTGGATGCAAAGAGGCACATTGAGCACTTGGAATGTTTTCTGTCAGGTAGCATCAAGGAGGGAGAGGCCACCCCAGCCTCAAGACGTGCAGCGTGAGACGTAAGGACCATCTCAGGTAAGGCCTTCCGTGTTTCATCTGCAGCATTCACTTGTTTCATTTCCTGTGAATGCTTATGTGGATTTAGTGCTTTTGACAGAAAGGAAGACTCAAAAGGCTGAGACTTCTGCTATTCCTGGACTTTTTCAGTGCAGGTGGAATCTCATGATGAAAGAGACCCAAGTTTTTGCTGCTCTACAGTTTTTCACCCAATTTGCATGCCTTTTTCTGCTGGGGAGGTCTACCCCAGGAGGTTTGAAACCAGTTCTGAAACACCTCCATGTTCTGTGATCAGCTGTCATCCTTCACAATCCTGGCAGCATTTGTACCACACAGAGTTGGCCGCCATTTCATAATGTTCTGCTTAACCTATTCCATGGATCAGGTTAGGTGGAAGAACTTACTCCTGATGTTAACTATCTGTTCTTTCCAACCACATAACCAAATTTATTGTGCGTACGGGAGTGTACCTGTCATGAGCCCTACGGAGACCTCTTGGCATGACTAATCAGAAAGAGAGGAGAAATAGGATAAGAGGGGCAAGCTTGTTGTTTGGGAGAGGCCCAAGTAGTCTTATCAGAAGACACCCCCACCCCAGTGGTGCCAGATATTCCAACAGAAGATGGAGGTGCATCCACTACCCTCCCTCATGAACCGATGGCAGTCTTGTATTTTAGTATCTGGTTACCATTAAATTCCTGTAAGGTGCACAGGGGATTTCATAAATGCAGAATAGGTGCTAAAATATATCTTCAGTACCACCCACCCCTTCAGGGACATTTTTCTTGCCCTAGGTATCCCAAGACTAGAAGTAACCCATGCAAAATGAAAAATAGCCAAAAGAAATGGGCTTAGGACTAAATTTTAGTTGAGAGAGGTGTTCAGCACTCTCCATTCTTCTTTATTTTTAATTGCCCTTCAATCCTGACCTCTGCTTTATGGGAATTTGGTGTGGCCTGTATTCTAACACCGTGGTTGTGCTGTCGTCTCATGCAGTTAGACTGGTATAAGTGAACGACAGGATAAATTAACTCTGGTTTTTATCTTGAACAATTCTGGACTGGTAGCTTTCTGTCTCTATTTAAAAAGCATTATCAACATGTTTGATTAGGAGAGTGTCTAGGATTGCAGTTGCATTCCCCTTGTCATCACAAGTATGAGTCACAGTTTCAAGTCAACCCTTTCCTGTTGTTTTATTGCTTTTGTAGTTGCTTTGTTTATCTTATATTTTTGCTATGTTTATTTTATACTGTTGTAAGTGGACTTGAGTTGGCATATTATTATATATAATGGAATATAATTTTCATTGTAAATCAATAATACTATATGTATATTCCTATCTGTAGAAAATTTGATAAATGTGATTGAAAACCTGGAAAGATTTTGAAGGTGCTGTTTCTTGCAATAATTACCTTTAGTTGCCTGTCTTTTTCTTGCTGGTGGTGATTCCCCCCTCCAAAAAGCTTGAGTTGTGCAATATGAACTCAGTATATATTTTATTGGGATTTTGCAGCTTAAGCCTGTTATTTAGCTTTAGGATAGGGTTTATGGCTTTTAGTTGTAAGTGAAGCCTTTTTCTATTAACACATTTGCCGCTGCCCCTGCTATGACTGCTGCATATAATGTCATGGTTCACCTTTTCCTTTTCTTACAGCCTTTGACATGAAGAAAGATATAGATGCCTTAATAGCAGAGGAAAGGGCAGAAATCATTGCAAAGTATGAGAAGGTAAGAACCTTGCTTTCCTCCCACTTAATATGCTACCAACCAAAGATTTATTTTGGCTTAACTGTCTACAGAACACAGGAACTTGTAGTAAGTCAACCAGATTCAGAAAATAGCAATATAGGATATTCAATTTTCCCTTGATCAATGCCATCCATCTTCAAATCATCCTTATTATTTGGTTTTTCATACATTTTGGAGGGATGAACTGACCATGGGGTCCTAGCAAGTGAGGGATTAATTGGCCCCAGTATATTGACTATATTCTACGCAGCTTGTTTTCGCTGTGTGCCCTCTGGTTCTGCAGCCAGACATGTATTTCCCCAACACTCTGCAGAAAGCAGAAACTTCAGTAAAGGGTTCAGGGTCTCAAAACACAATGATAAGGAAAGCTATAAGTGCTACATTTTCATTTCCCATCCTTGGTCCTTCTTGTCCATAATGTATAATCTTTTAAATGGTCCCCTCCAGTTTCATGCTGAGCCACAGGCAAAGAAGAGCAGTGATACTGTAGTCATTGTAGAAGTGAGGTACTTGCAACCCAAAACAATGTGTTTGTGCCCAGTGCATATCATAGGCAAGACAGCTGCCATTGTACAAATATTAGTTCATACCCACCCATCACTTTGCTGACCTGCTTTACGCTTATAGCTTATAAAAGACACAAAATCAACCCATGGTTAGTCTCGGATAAGTAAAAATGACATAAGAACAGATGGCATCATAAATTTTCTCCATTTCTTCTCAAAATGATATCATCTGTTAGTCACCATAGTGTAAACTATTGTGCAACCTTCTTTACAGGGAAGGCAGGAAGGAGCTCAGATTGATCCATGGGAAGATGCTGACTTCACTCTCTACAAAGTCACTGACAGATTTGGGTTTTTGCAGTGAGTTCCCCTTTTCTTGCCCTCTTCATTTTGCTGAAACTAGTGCTGAAGGCCGCAGTTGCATCCCTTTCACTGTCATGGTTGTGTTCTCCACCACTGTACCTCAGCCAAGTGCCTTTACTAGTATTTTTGTCCACTTGTGCAAGTCAGAAGCAGAGAGGAAATTACTTTCTGTTGCTTATGAAAACTCCTGCCATGATAAGGTACAGCTAAGCTATGAGACAGCTTGGTCCTTGGAAATCAATATTTGTGTTTCCTTTATATGGGCAGATTATATACTTAGGATGTAAACAGTTTCTGAAAAGCATGGAAATGTAGCAGTGTTTCAGCTTTCTAGAGCTGCCCTTTTGAGGGATTCAGGTGTTCAGAGTGGGTATCATTTTAACCCCTCTTTTTTGCCACCTCTATTATGGTGGTTTATGCAAATTTATAGCTTTTTGTTTTATGTATTGTATCCATCTGTGAACAAGAGCCCAAGGGAGATCTCCCTTCTGACACTGTTTCCACATTTTCTGGGGCCAGGCATCAGGCATCATTGATCAAATGTGAAATAAAGAAATGGTCAAGTTAATAAGAACCTCCTTAGCCAAGGAGTAGACCAGTAAGCTGCTATGGGCAGTCTCCACCTAATGCATCCCATCAGTGCAAGAATTTTCACCTACACAGTGGAACTTCCTCCCTTCTTCACTCATACACACCCTGTAGCCTCTCCAAATCTGCTGTGGAGGGTTGGAGGAGCCCCTATAACAGATTTTTGGGCAGTAAAGGGAGAGAAGAGCGGTGAAATGTTCCATTGCAAAAGCAGAAATCCTTGCACTGGTGGAATGAGTCACTTAGTGCTACTTTATATACAATCCTATGTCTGTCCGTCCCCCATCATTTGAAGCTTACCGTCAGACCTCCTTTCTGTACAGGATCACTTTGCTTGTACACTTCTTGCATTATGCATTGGTTCATTTAGAATTTTTCATCTTTCAGTGAGCATGAGCTACCAACCCGCAGTGCTCTGGAGGAGAAGGTAGGAACTGGGAGCTTTTCTTTCTCTGGAGTAATTGGGGGGGGGGTGGCAGCTGCTGCTGCTGTGTTTGTTTTTCAGTAGCAAGTGATGAAAGACACTGCAATTATTAACATAAGAATCTTAGCTCTCTGGATAAATAATAATAGCTCTTCATCCCAACATAAACACGCTTGCTTGGAAGCAAGTCCTGCTGATTTCAGTTAGACTTCCAGATGACTGTGTTTAGGCCTTAGTCAGCTATGAAGATAATGGAACTTCATCACAAGGAAGGTTTGATTATATTTCCTCTGTAGATTCTAAAATGCAGCACCAAAGCTTCACATGCAAAACTGGGAGGCTGCTTAGCAGCTTAGCTTGACCTGAGGAAGAATGGTCAGCTGCCGAATTCTTGTAAATTTTGCTGGCAATAATTAGAAGGATGGTTGGGCATTATGGATAAATTAGAGATGAGAAAGTGTGGCACTGTAGTCATTAGATCTGCAAACCTAGTTGAGGGAGTCTAAGCACCTCACTCTGTGATATTCCTGTCTTTTTTAGGGTCAAGTCCATCATCCATAAAATCATTCAGTATCTTGCTTGTGGGTCATATGTGCTGTTGCAGTTGAATGAAAGAGCATTTGCCATGCTCAGAGTAGGTTTATGCAAACCTAGCTGTACAGCATTGTGTTAAGCCATATCATACATTGTACAGTTTGGATGAGATTCAAGATAATAATACTGAAGGAATAGCACAGGAGTGCCTAACCTCAAACTCTCTAGATCCTGTTGGACTCCAGCTCCCATCCTTTTCAGCCAACATGGCCAATAGTCAAGGATGATGGAAGTTGTAGTCCAGTAATATCTGGAGAACTAATGGTTTTCTACCCCTAAAGTAGCATATGAGCTAAAATTTTATTTGGAACCTTCTACTTTCTAGCATAAGGAATGAATGCAGTTGGGGAAATTCCTTCTTGTCTGTTTAAAGCTAAAATATTTAAAGCTAATGTCTTACATGCACCACATGACTATATTCTGATGGCTTGGATATCTAGCTCTCCCTCCTTTCTTGCTCACACAAATTGGAAATAAACCCTCTAAACTACACTTTCAAAATTCTGTTCCAGCAAAAACTTCAGGAAATTGAACGAGTGGACAAATGGCTGAAGATGTTAAGAAAATGGGGAAAATACAGAAACAGTGAAAAGGTGCGGAATTGTAACACATTTTAGTAGCATTACAGTGGTACCTCGGGTTACATACACTTCAGGTTACATATGCTTCAGGTTACAGACTCCGCTAACCCAGAAATAGTACCTCGGGTTAAGAACTTTGCTTCAGGATGAGAACAGAAATTGTGCAGTGGCAGCGCAGCGGCAGCAGGAGGCCCCATTAGCTAAAGTGGTGCTTCAGGTTAAGAACAGTTTCAGGATAAGAACAGACCTCCAGAACAAATTAAGTACTTAACCCGAGGTACCACTGTATTCTAGCCTTTATTTTAAGAAAATGGAAGTCTGAAGAGTGTATTGTGTCCTTTCTTTTCACAATTGTGGTGCTGAAAACTGAGTAGGCCATTGAAGGCTTTGTTTCTGTCCTCTGGCCACTTTCAGCTATGTGAATGAGAAATGTGTGTAAATTTTTCAAGAAGATTGTTTGGGCCTCTGATTACAGCAGTACTTTATCCCAGTTGCTGAGTCTGACTGTTCAGTAACATTCTGTGGTGAATAATGCTCTGTCATACTCAGACTAAGGCATAAGAATAAGCAAAAGGAGACTCCCCAATTGAATTGGAATTTATTAGCAAATTTGGCATTGTGGAATTAGGACTCTGCACATTCTGGGAATGGCTAGCTCACTACAGAAAGAAGCATACTAGACCCAACAGAGCAATTACAGAATGGTGGAGTGTTCATTTTGTGTCATTCACCCTACATATGAAATCTCAAATGCTTAGTGCTACAACCGTCCCATTGTAATTAGTGTTCGGTTGCATTTTAATAATGGTCTTTTCTGTGTTTTTAGCTTGTTCTATTTTATCTATGTAAGTCTCCTTGACTAGGGAAAAAACAGGATAGAAATATTATAATAATTGTAAAAATGGATCATTTAGTCAACTGTGCCTAAGGCTTAAAAAAGTCCACCAGCCTTAAAGCATCTTATCATGCTGGAAAAGGAGCCCAAATATCAGTGCTCCTAGTCAGAGTTGTTCAACAACGTGTACATTGCACTAGTTTTGCTTGAATTGCAGGTTTCAGAGAAAAGGATGGGGGAGAGAGGCCTGGATTATGATCAGTGGCATTTGGCAAGCAGTTATTTGCAGAGTTGGTTGTACTGTAATTTTAGGAGTGTATGGGCCCTAATCCAAATGAAGGAAAGTTAAAATGCTTCCTTCTTGTAAGCACCTTCTTCTAAGAAGTAGGTGAGCAGCTCTGGAATACCATGTAAAATTATTCAGCTCCCAGAGGTTGGTTTGTTTCAATTTGTCTTCCAAATGGTCTCAAAGCATTTATCAACAATAAGATAGCAATAAAAATACGGAATAAAAAAACATATAAAAACATAATAAAATATCCAGAGCAAATCCTTTCAGTTGCCTTTGGAAATCCTTCCTTATTTAAAAACGTTAGGAGTCAGAGAAAAACATGAAGGGAAAGAGGGAATTGCTTTCTCAGGGTGGATTATTGTTTCCTAAAACAGTTTGTTTCAAAGTGAAATGGCTGCCCTTCTGTGATTAGTGATTCTCAGGGCACTGAGGCATTTTACAACTTTGATTTTAAGTGGATGAGAACTTCAGATAGATAAACTAGAGGCAGTTTGTTCATTATAATTTTATCTTGTTGGGCACTTGCTCCCTGCAATGCTCTGAAATGAAATATTGGCAGAGAAGTAGTGCTGAAAGCTATTTACTCTACATGCTGTTGGGTTTGCACTAATTAAAAATCGAACTTTTAGAACCATAGCAAAAATCTGCTCCGTTCTCTGTAGATTTCTTAATTGTACAAGAAAATGCAGTTACCACTGATCTCTGAAGCAATGTGGAAAGGAATTTAACTAGCCTGGGATGGCCTGGAATCCTGGGTATCATATAATTTTTTGTACTGCCATTGTACCCTGATTTAATAATCTACTGGTATTTATTGTGGCTTAATCTTTCCTCTGCTCATAGAATATCCCCCCCATACCTTTCATTTTCTTTTTCTCATTAAATCAGTACATTCCAGTCCAGTTAGGAATACTGTAGTATTCAGATATCACACTGTATAAACATGGATTTTTTGTGAGCGGGGAATATGGTACCCTAAAAATCTCTCTGTTTGAAAAATGTATAGCTTTTATGGATACACAAATAAGCATGTTAATATCTGAACAAGTTCTGGTGAAACCATAGAAGCTGGGTGGTGTGGAATGGGGAGAATAGGATTTCTACTGAGCAGTTGGTAAAGGCTTCAGTGCCTTGCCTAGTTCCTCTTTTTCCTGTTCAGAAGTAAAAATAATTATGTAAAAAGAGGTAATTGTATGATTCTATACATGTCTCAAAGTGCTTCTGTTCCTGATACAGAATTTGTGTTACATTGCTGCTACATTTTGTGTGTGTGTGTGCACACGCACGCACACACACACATTTGTGTATTCAGGTGCCTTATTAAAACAATCATGATTCAACAAAGAATGAAACTTAATGCACTGGTGCTAGTCATAACATCACCCATTTATTTCTGTGACTGTACTGCAGAGTCTTACCCACTGCTGGTCTATAATGAAAGAGCCAATGCTGGGGTTTTTTGTTTTTTGTTTAAAGGTCTGGCCTTCTCTAGAATGCCTTATTCGTCTTATTATTCCCTAGAGAACTTGAGGGGAGTGAAATGGAGAGGAGGAATAAGTAAAAAAAAAGTTTTGCTGAATTGACAGTCACTTGTTTCAAGATTCTTGGAGCTTCTTGAGCAAAAATTAAATAGACCAGTGCCATTATATATATGTACACACACACACACACACACACACACACACACACACACACACACTAGTTGAAGTCAGCACGACGAGTGCAGTGGGACTTCCTCCCCTCTGCTTCCCCCAAGGGATATCTCACTGGGACATTTTGTTTCAGAATGACTAGATAATCTGTATAAGCACTGGCAACCTGCTACAAGTTTTGTTACATTTAAAACACCCACCCCCACCCCCACACCCCTCAGCAGTTTGTTCTAATTTACTTTACTTTTCTTTTAAAACTGTGTAGATGTTCCGCAGAGTTTATAAAGGGATTCCCCTCCAGGTGCGAGGCCAAGTCTGGTCACTCCTGCTGGATATTGAAAACATTAAGATGGAGAATGAAGGAAAGTATGAAGTAAGTCATATTTGGTTTCATACAACACAGAAGTTCATGGCATGGTGGGACACTAACCAGCCACCCGCTCAACTGCTTTTCCCCCCCTTTCAGTTCAGTAAGTTTTTCAGCTTTTTTCTTCTTCATATTTTAGCACTTTAACTTACTTTAATTCAAAAGTGAAGGTAGGCATTTGACTGTCAGAAATATGGTGTGCACAATGTTCAATGCTTCCCTTCTCTGTTTTAAAAAAGATAGAGAGTAAGTGAGCTCTCCCGTGCATAATTGTACAATAGGAGAATGCATACCCTCCAATAAATGAATGAATGAATGAATGAGAGAAAAAAATGTTTTTAAAAAATGCTTATCAAATGCTAAATTGTCCTAATTAGTTATGTGACCAAAGTTATCCAGTTGATGACCATGATACTTCTGCAATCATATTCCACACAGCAATGAATCACTCCCAGGAAGAAGAATATCATTTTCCCAAACACAAGACTTTGCGAACCCTAATGCTGAAAACCTGTCATATCCCCAATACAAAAGCACAGTCTTGAGGAACACGCAGACTGTATGCGATAAATGAAAAATATGGGTGTAAAAACCTAAGATTGTAAAAGATATCTGTACTTCTGTGAAACATAGTATATTTGACTGCTAAAACACTATTCAATACATATTCCTGGGTCCAGAGATATCTTGCAGGAACAGAAATTTCCTTGTGCAAGGCAGCCCCACCAAATTATCTTAGTTTTCCTCTATCTTCGTGTAGGCTCTTGAATCACATTGTGTGCCATTCCAGGGGCTCATTAACTCTCTGGAACAGCTTGAGGGCAGGCAAGGGATAGTAGGAGAGGAACCAGGAAAGCTCTACTGCATGAGCAGAGTTTTGTTTTGTTTATCTCAGGATTCTATCCATTGATTTCTAGGCTGCTCTTCCTTTTAATAAAAACAGCATAATCTGCATCAGTGACCAATATATTGGGAACTGTGTGCTGCATAATATGGAACTTGTGAAGAGAGACAGAATAATCAGACTAAACACCAACCTTCATTTTATATGTTACTTTTACTTACCGGTATATATCATTTTTTTCCTGGAGATTTCTCCCATATGTTATTTATGATTTTTAGCCTTTTTTATATACAAAAAATAAATTAAGTACCGTAAGTATCATTTAAACAAAAATGTATATAACAGTATTTGCTTTAGCAATATCTCCCTACCTCAGTTTAATCCCAATTTTAGGGATTTTTTCCTTGGTAGCAAGCACCTGATCAACAATGATTTGTCACTGACACCCCTGGAAGAATTCCATTTCTAAAAGCAGGCTTGTCACAGATGCAAGAGATTTATTGTCTTCTGAAAACTTTTGAGCTGTCCTGTTTTCTCCAAGGTTCTTTCCACAGCCAGTCTTGTGTCTCATAATATAAAAGCCACAAAGGTGCTTCTTTTGAAAGCAGAGGCACCATTTATACAGCCAGTTCTGTACTGCAAATGAGAGTGGTGTTTATTAAGAAAAGCAAAAGCATTTTGAAGGGGGGATTCAAACGGCCCTGTCATTTCCCAAATTATATGCATATGTCACAGTTAGTATGGGCCAAAACTTCAGAGAGAACATGTGATTGCCACATGCTCTCTGAAGCCAGAGTGGAGTTAACAACAGGGTCCACAAATAATTCTCTGTAGACCCCTCATCCTCTTTTCCTGGAGTCCTCAGAAATGTTTGATGTACAATGTTTAATAATTCAGACAGTTTTTTTCCTCAGAACATAGGAAGGAGGAGGGTGCTTCATCTGTGAGAATCTGTCAGTTTCTTATTTTGTTGAGCCATTGAGTCCCATAAACAATGTTTTGTAAGCCTATCAGTGGAACTTGGAAGTTTGGACATAAGACTCCAGTTGGTTACAAAAGAGCGTAACAAAATCAGTTCTTTCAAAACATCCAGATAGTTGCAGAGTATAAAGTAATCACATGCTACCTATGAACACATGACTGGCATGTCATCGATCCCAACATTTCCCAGTAACTACTTCCACTAACTAAAACAGCTGTACTTCCGAGGCATGGTTATCAAGAGAATTATCTCAACTATTGCCTTTGCATCCTGTTCAGGGGATGTTCCCACCTAGCCATGTCACACAGCAAGTGATTAGAATAAACAAAAGTCACAAGCAGTTTAACTAAGCTCCTGAAGGGTCTGCAATAAACAAGAGACTCACTGTATAATAGGCTTTTCATGAACATAAATCCAGGAAATCGGCTCTTCATAATCCTCCTCATCCTTCGTGCCACCTGAGGCCAGAAATTAGCTCTTCGTGATCTCAAAGAAAGTCGGAGCCAGATTTTCATAAGGGAATGTGAAAGGATTGATTTCCAATAAAATCTATGGGCCTTTGTCGTCCAAACTATTTTAAGCATCTTGCTACTAGAAACAAAGATTCATGCTTGCTTTGGCTACAGCTTCATATCCAAATCCAGCACGCCTTCATCTATGCAAAATACATTCTGTATGCCCCTCTAGATTGGAGTTTATGTGTCTGACCAAAGTGTTTGCACACATTCTTCCTTCTCTGTCAGCAATCCATTTTGCCAACTCAGGACTATTTCCTTCAGTTTGATTTTTCACAAAGGGCATCTGTGTATTGCTTCCATCAATGAAAGTGTAATGCATTATCCATGTGCTTCTTTGAGGGCAGACACAGAAGGTTATGTTGAAAAGCAGGAGTGTCTGGCATGCAAGTAGACTGGCTCATATAGAATATGATGAACTTCCCAGCATGTTCCCTTGAGTAAAAATAATAACATAAGCGACCTGCAGTTTGAAAAAGACTCTGGGAAGATTGGGAAGATTTATGGGGTGGGACTTTTGTGGGATATGGCAAAAAGTTACATCAAGACAGCCTAAGAGATAACTGTAAAGTATTTCAGAATGTTTGTCTGCGTTTGAATATTGTCATAGCTTGATAGCCCCAGATAACTGAACAACAGAAAAGTCTCTTTTGAGTTATTTGGTTAGTTAGTTGTTACTACACTTATATCCCACATTTCCTCCAAAGAGGTCAAGGTTCTCCCCTTTCCCATTTTATCCTCACAAACACCTTGTGAGGTTGGTTTGGTTGAGCGATAGTGACGGGCCCAAAATCACCCAGTTAACTTTATAGTTGAGTGGAGATTTTAACCCTGGTCCTAGTCAAACTCTCTAATCCGGCATTCAGGGTTCTGATCTGGCTCTCAGAGCATTTTTTTCTAACTCTCCCAAGACCCCACAAGATATTATTGGTGCCATTAGAGAAAAAAGCGGGGAAATAAAGTAGACACACTAGAGCCCCAGCACCCTAGTAAGGATGCAAATTGCTTCCTCCCTGGCCAAACATTTGCTGAGAGCCAAGGGGATGATTAACGCCCCCCCTTCAACTGATCTGCACAGATTGGCTGTGTGCTATTTATGGGTTCACTCTCATGTATGTGAGAGTGTGGGCTGGCTACACCTACAACTGGTATGGAGCCCCCAGAGGGTTACCCAAGGGTGAATATGGTCCTCTGGCCAAAAAAGTTAGCCATACCAGCTCTAACAGTTAGTTAAACCACATACATAAGTAGATTTTCCTTACCAGTAACACCTCTTATTTGACTGCTGTATTATTCCAAATTATGTGCATCAACTTCAGTTAGTATTTTCTGTTGTCTATGTTGTTAAGCCATCCAAAAGCAGAGATTCCGATACCTCTAGATACTTCAAAATATTTTCTGAATGCTTTAACCCATCTTCCTTCATGCAGAAAATGAAAGAACAAGCCAAGAGTTTCTCATCAGAAATCAAGCAGATAGACCTTGATGTCAATCGCACCTTTCGAAACCACATCATGTTCCGGGATCGCTATGGAGTAAAGTGAGTTTCTCATGGATCTTCCCTCCTATTTTAAATATATATTATCTGTGATCCTTTGTCCAGCTGCTTCATGTGCTTAATGAAAGCTTCTAGTTCCTGGAAAATGT
Source organism: Podarcis bocagei (assembly GCF_964188305.1). Taxonomy (NCBI): domain Eukaryota; kingdom Metazoa; phylum Chordata; class Lepidosauria; order Squamata; family Lacertidae; genus Podarcis; species Podarcis bocagei. The sequence goes on along the minus strand of NC_138125.1, from coordinate 80,551,085 downwards.
CAAGGAAGAGTGTAAAACATAATGAACAGAGATCATGTAAGTCTCCAGGGAGATGATTATGTAAGAGTAATTAAGAAAAAATAGAGTACATTTTGATTCCAAGAAAATTTAAGCAAAGGAAAGAAATGGTAGCAAATAAATATTGCCCCATGAAGGACTACTGAAGAACCAGACATCACCCCATTGCTTTCAGAGGGAGGGGGGCACACCTTTTCTCATTCCAAATCTATTCTCCAGTCCTCCCTCTTCCTAAACATGCTTAGGATGTTAAGTTCCAACCTTCAGTGGATAAGGTGGAAGGCAAGAACTGGCAGACTACAGAATCATCTTGATGTTGTTTAGAGATAATGTTTGAGATAATGAGTCTCCCTCTTGCTAGTGCACCCTTGAGAATACTGCAACCTGTTTGTGTGCTCACTGGATTCCACAACCCATTTATTTATTAATTAAATTTCTCTACTGCCCTTCATCCGAAGATCACAGGGCACTTCACAGTATAAAAGCACAAGAATACACACCATAGTAACAAACAAAAACAATACCCTCCCCCCAGTTTAAAGGGCCATATATTGTTTAATTAGCCAAAGTCCTGGGAGAAGAGGAATGATTTTGCCTGGTGAAGTTGCCAGGCAAGCTTCCTTTGGGAGAGCATTCTCCATATGGGGAGACACACTGCACACGTTACCATTGTGCAGTGTGCCAGTTCTACTGCTTAGTTTCTCATACGATTACAATATCCTTCTTCTGAAGCACTACAAATAATGAGCACCTTAGCTGGTAAAAAAATAAAAATAAAATACCAAAAAAGGGCAGATCCCACTCTTTGTTGTTTTTACTCATCCTTTTTTTTCTTTTTTCTTTAATAGGCAACAAGCCTTGTTTCATGTCCTGTCAGCCTACTCAGTTTACAACACGGTAAGCTGTTAAGAGATTCAGCAGGAAACTGAAAAGTGTTATATGGCAATAATGTTTTGTTTAGCTTAGAATAAGAATTTAGTTTCTGTGCTGGCAAAACATACTGCTCTTGTACAAGAAATGAATGTACAGAAAATAGTGAGTGGCATGGAAAAATGATGGGAAAGTGCAATGAAAATTGTGGGATAACAGCAGGGTCAGATGATGTCACATAACCTCCACACAAACAAATCAGGATGAATGCTCAACAGTGGCAATGTATAACCTCCACACAAATTTGGCAGAAGCAAATGGGGAGGAATGCAAAATGAGGTTATCTTGAAGAGCCTAGGGTCATTAAATACAGAAAAAGTACTTGATTCAATGTATATCGTTTTCTTGGATGGTATATTTATAAAATTGCATTCATATCTTTTAGCTCCAGGTGCTGCTAGAAACATTCATGACGCTGGAAGCAAAAACCAAAACAATTAATGGGGGTGGGGGGTTGTTCATGAAACTGGAAATTCTACAGATTTCAACCATGCTGTGATAGCTCTGTTTTTGATACAAAGAAAGACACATATTTGGGCCTTGCTATCATCATATTTTCTGAGTAGCTTTTCTGTGACTCTGACCTACTATTTGAATGGAAGATATTGGTCAATTCTCTTTGTGACTTCTTTTACTGCATTCAATGGCTGCTTCACAGCTGAAGACTCCAATTTGTGACAGTCAGTTAAGTCACTTCCAGCCACAGGGCAGAGAAGAGAGAATATGCTTAAATTAGCTACAGAATTTACTGTTTCCATGAGCATGGGGAGACTCATCCCCACCCCCTTTAACAGAAGATGCTTATCCTATTCTTTGAATTGGCTATCCAGCAAGAATTTAAAGTGGCATGTGTGCAGTGTTTCTGTTTCATGCAGTGCTGCCTATAATGGTTGTGATATCTGAATTCACTTATTGCAAAAGTAAGGAATTACTTTTATTATTCTGCAAATGCCAAGGCAGATAAAAGTCCATCATTATTATGCCTATATTGCAGGAAGCAGGACTGTAATAGGGAAAGAGTGAATTACACCAGCCAAGTGTTACATGCATTTTGCTGGGTAGAGGTATAGTGCATGGCAGCCTTGAAGCTTAGTTCATTGTGGCATATTGGGGATTTTATTGGAGGGGGCAGAGGGGTGCTGTGAAGCTGACTTGAACACCAGTGCAATTGATTAAGGGCTGGAGTGAGTAAAGTGAGCCAGGGAAAGAACGGAGAATTCCAGTGGTAAATGGGGATGTTTTTGGATGCCTGGTCTACACATAGGCAGATGGCAGGTCTACCCACTGAGAAACAATGAGAGGGGTAGATCTAACATGCAAGCTTCTCAGAGACCAGGTCTACTCAGTCCTCTGCTGCCCAGTCACCAGATCTGCCAGAAGGGCCTGCTGCCCCAGAAAAATTCCTGCAGACTCCCATGTCCAAGGTTCACCAGCCACCCCCTTGCCTGAATAGTTTGGATAAAACTTGTGTCCCATTCAATGTACTTATGGGAAAGTTGCCTTTTGTTTTTGTGTGTAATCTCTACTCTCCTGTAAAGCCGATCTTGTGTAATGTGTGTCTGCATCTTTGGATCTTTCAGGAAGTGAGCTACTGCCAAGGAATGAGTCAGATTGCAGCTATCCTGCTGATGTACTTAAACGAAGAGGATGCCTTTTGGGCACTGGCACAGCTACTTACCAATCAGAGGCACGCAATGCATGGTAAGGTTCAGCTGAAAACGCTCTTACTCTTTCCTGCCACCTTTGCAATACTTTGTTTATTTCCTTTATCATACATATTGTAAAAAGCTAAAGATAAAGGAACCCTGACAGTTAAGTCTAGTGGTGAACGACTCTGGGGTTGTCTCGCTTTACTGGCCGAGGGAGCCAACGTTTGTACCATCCTTCAATCATATTCCCAGGGCACTTTACAATAGGTTCTGATTTGCTGGACTTGGGAATTAGGCTGTCACCACTTTCTTTTTTCCTCACACCTCTCTCATTACCAATATATGCAACGAGGGTAGGGCTTTGTACTTTGATGAATATTTTGTAACTTTGAAATATTGTGATACCTAGGTACCTACAGGACTCTGCTTTAAATATGTAGCAAAATGCAATTCTTAACTGCGACTGTTCAAACGCATCCAGAAAATGTTGGTCTGTTTGAAACTTGGCCACATTTAAGCTCCTTTATCATGCTGAAGCTTTGGGAAGGAGCAGAGAAGAATAATCTCTGTGCAGACTGTATTTTATTGAAAAAGGGAGGGTAGTTTGTATAATCCTGTAAGTAACAGGAGATTAAAGTTTGAGAGGTCGCTTTGACCAGCGCCTTGATCCCTTTGCGTATGTCTTGGCTTGTAAAGAGGACCAAAAGAGTCCTCTGGCTCTCCTTAAAACACAACAACTTAGATTTAAAGGAATCGGCTGCATTTTAGTGGTATTAGAAGTTTGTGGTGCCATGCTGCATTCTACTGTTGTAACTAGCAGTAATCCTATCAGGGATGAGCAAGGCCTGGCCCAAAGAAACTCAAATCACAGTCTTATGAGCAGTCTTGGCTAAGTACAAGGTATTTTTGGAGAATAAAAATTACTCAACCTTTTGGGTGTTCTGGTCTGCCACAGCATCCATGGGCAGAGTTCCAGATCTTGTCCAAATATGAAACTGTAAAACTCTGTTTTATGGACCAAACACTAGAGTTTTATATGCACCTATGACATTCACCTTGCTTGGAACTGCTGGTATTTGGGCATTTTAGGAAAGGTCCCCATCATTGCACCCAGATCAGATGTTGTGCTGCTCTTTTTCTTTCTAATTCCTTCTGACTCTGTGCTTTTCCTCTCTTTTTCCTTCCAAGGATTTTTCATTCCTGGTTTCCCAAAGCTACAGAGATTCCAAGCCCATCATGAGGCAATCTTAAGCAAACTCTTTCCAAAGCTGAAGAAGCACATGGTAAAAATTTCTGTGGTTAAGTGAAAATTTGCTGTGTGTGTGTGTGTGTGTGTGTGGTTATTTGTATACCCTACTCTTTCTCCTAATGGAGCCTAGGGTAACAACCATCTAAATATAGAACTATCGAAGTATCATCTTTTGTTCACATATTCACAAGCACATTTTTCATCATGCACTACTTCCTTTTTAAACCTTTATTGCTCCTGTTAATGGAGAATGTGTCATTTATCTCAACAATTTATTCTGCAATTATGGCTGAACAGAATGAAGAACTTTTAAAAATCTGGATAATTTTATAGGAAAGCTAGAAGCAAGCAGCACTTTCAAGGTAAAATGAGAGAGTAATTCAGCCACTGACAGGACATGGCTATCAAATTCAAACATAACTACAGTACATGGTTATTGTTCCATTTAACATTTGAAGGGAAATACAAGAATATTTCAAGAATGCCAGTTTTCAGAGTTAAAAGAAATATTGTTTGCAACCCTCTAACTTGTCTGCTCAGTGAACATTTTCCTCGTTTGTACTCTCCCTTAGGACAAGGAGCAGATGTCTACAGGGATTTATACAACAAAGTGGTTCCTTCAGTGCTTCATTGACCGGGTATGGGTCTTGAGGAATGAGGTGTTCAATGTGCTTATGACTTCAGTGTCCTTTTTCCTTGCACCATATAATTTGGCCCTGATCAAAATTAATATTGTATTTTGCTTGTATTTTCATTAATTGGGATAATGATCCAAATTAAGATGGGACTGGTAAGCGAAAAGTCCTGTTATGCATAGGATTGTCAGTTGGACTAATTTGCTCTTTAACGTTAAAGTGCCCAAATGGGAATCAAATCTGTCTGAATTTACTTGCTGGAAAGATAATTAATACCAAAGTACAAATAGACTTGACTCTGGCTTGAAGATATGTATTGATTTGATAAAGGACATTTTGCTACTGTGGCTGTGCATTGTGGTTTATGTGCAAATGTATAACATCTAAATTTTCTAATATTATAAACAGACCCCATTTACTTTAACTCTGCGGCTATGGGATATCTACATTCTGGAAGGAGAGAGGGTTCTGACAGCCATGGCCTACACTATCCTCAAGTTGCATAAAAGTAAGTTGTTTCTCTCAACTGTTCAGTCTGAATGGTGCTAAGAACCTGGGAATGTAACTTTATAAAAAGAGAGCCAATTTTTATGGGCAAGAATCCTGCAGTTTCCCAAAATATTTTGTGTTCCTTTCATTGGCTCAAATATAAAAATGGCAATTCTTGGACTTCATATTGCATTTGTTCATGTTTAAATGGTTAGCCTCTTTACTAAATGGGTATCGTGATAAGTTGCTCATCTGCATCACGGGCTCTGTTAGCGTGCACTTGTACACCAACTCTTGAAGTGCCATTTTGTGATGCATCTTCTAGGCCTTCCTTGAAGCCATAGTGAAAGCAAGTAGGAAAACTAATAACCTAATTCAACTCTTTCTGAGCCTGCAGGAAAGCTCTTCATTTCACCATCCAGTGACTCAAGCTGGATCTGTTAACCAAATATTTACCAGCATGGAGCTGAATGCATTGTAGTTCAGATGAACTCAAATCAAGCCGAAACCACAATTGTTTTCTTACATATGTTCCAGAAAATCTTATATACTGTTACAGAACTTACTTTATAAGGGGTAGTACTGGCTTGTTTGGCTGCTCTGCTGCATATTAATCCAACTATTAGGGCATTGACTGAGTGCCAAGTGTACCTGGAAATCACTTATATTACTGCCATGTAGTGAGGTTCTCTGTAAGCCACCAAATGGAGATATACAAACTATACAGCTAGCTAGATGTGCAGCAGTCCAATGCGCAGTCTTAGTGTTCTCTTCTTCCATCCATTCCTATGCCACTGCGGATATTTAATCATTTGTTGTTGTGGGGAGGAACTCATCTGATTGATGCAGTGAGCCACTGAAAACAAGTGGCTGATCACGGAGGCATTTACAGATGTGGATCCACAGCCTGCTGAGCCCCACCATTGCACTGATGTGAACAGAGAGGTTTCAGATTACTTAACCATTTTTATTTTTATTTTATTTTTTAATAATTTGTCTATAAGATTTGTTCAACAAAACTTTGCTTTTGCATGTAGGTTGTCTTGTATATAATAGGTGAGTCCTCGTAGGATGCCTTGCAAATGCATTCTGTGTCTGCTGCACTAAGGAATAAGCTGGAATACCCATATATCTGTGTGAAAACTGTCTGAGTGAACCACAGTTTGGGTGGAGCTCACTTGTGTCTAGACAGTCAATAAAGGTTACCAGATGGCTTTAGCTAGCTGCTACTTTGTGCAAGGGGGAAAAAACTGCCTTAAGTCTAGCATCTTGAACATGTTCAAGGGTTAAAAGTAAATTGTGTGCAGAAAACTAAATATCTGTCCTGAATTTTAAAGGAGACACAATGTAATTTGGTTTTAAGTGGTTTCTTTTTCTTCTAGGACTTTTTTTTTTTCTTTGTTAGAGCATGTGCATGTGGAAGGAAAAAAGTGAAGGGCAATATTGAAATGCTTTTCTGACAAATTCCAGAGGAGGTAGTCATTTTAGTCTGTTATAAAACACACACACACAAAGAAGAGTCTGATGGCACTCTAAAGACCATTGGACTTACTGTAATGCATTGTTAGAAGTTTTTGTAAGTGGCATTCACTTGGTAGGCCACAACCCAGCCTGTTGGTCAGGCAAAGAAAGCTATTTGTTCAGAAGTGAAATCCCCAGGACAAGAATATGTGGGCAGTGGGAGCAAGATGGATGGAATAAATGCATTGCACTGTTATAATGTAGTCAGTGTTTATATGTAGTATTTCTGTGTATGTATTATAGCAATGTATATGCAAAAAAATTCATTTACATTGGCCCCAAAGGCGGAATGAAAAGGAACAGATTTCTGCACGCAAATTATGACTGACATTAGATATGTAAATACAGATGCTTTTCTGTGAAGTTATTCTGAATGCGTAGAATTTAATTCCTGAGGATTGTGCATTTTCATGACCAAACAACATTGTCAGAAGCTGATCTGATGCAAACAAGTAATAGAGTGCAGCTTTACTCCCCCTAGAGGTGTTATTCTGAATCTGAGTCTGAACCATTCTGCATATGGCTGCAGACAGCAGTGTGCCAGACATTGCTTTATTCAGGCAAGAGGTTCTGATTAATCTAAATACCACAATGATGAAGTTATGCAACACTATAAATTTCCGCCAGGCTAGATCTAAGGGCATTAATCAGAGACAGAGAAAACTGTAAGTATAGAAGGCATGTAAAGGCATACAAAGCGGAACGTATCAATGACTCACACTTACTGCAAATTTTACCTTTTTATTGTCTGCATTGATAGTTGTTATTTTGTTGAGATCAGCACTATTCAGTGGAAACTATATTTCTGAACTCTCATGGTATCTTCATTGTGCTGTATTTTCTGCTGCCTGCCAGAGCGCTTGTTGAAAATGACCCTAGAGGATCTAAGGGAATTCCTGCAAGAAAAAATTGCTGGCTCTTTGCATTTTGAAGATGATATTGTAATTGAGCAATTGCAAGCGTCCATGGCTGAACTGCGCAAAATGAAATTTGACCTGCCACCCCCGGGTAAGCGAAAGTAGAATATGTGTAATATTTTTATGATCTGCTGTGAACCCAAGCACACTCCCTTCACCTCCCCATCTCTCTGTCTGAGCAGAATTCAATTGGCCTAGCCTCCAATTCCAGTTAGAAGCTAAATGGGGAACTATTAGCACAAACACAAAGCCCTTTCCAAAGCCAAGACTGGAGAGGCAGGGTCTGGGGAAGTGTTGCTGTACTCCATTAGAGTTCACTTGCCACCATTGGGAAGCCCCTCTCCTCTCTTGAAGTGGGACTGGGGGGTCTGCATCTGATGTTGGGGCAAAGAGACACGACTAGGGATTCTGTTGATGTGCTGCCCACCCTGACCAAGCTGGCCGAGTTTGTCTTGGGTGTGATGTTGGAGGAACCCAGAACTGTGGTTTTGTGTGACTTCGACATCTAAGATGATGTTGCTCAGGTCTGGCTCAGGAGTTCATGGGCCTTTATGGGCCTGTCTCAAATGGTAATGGTAATTGGTCCAACACACCCATGATTTAGTGTTTGCTCTGTGTGGGGAAGGGGTGGTATTTGACCTTATCTGTTGATAGTGGGACACTACAAACCATGCACTACATCAAAATGGTGTGGTGCTGTGGTGGCATGCAATTAGGGGAGTATATATGAGTTCTCATGAAACACACTAGGAACTGTGGTTCTATAAGAAGCCCAGGAGTTCTAAATAGAGTGCTTGGTGTCAGCAATTCCTAGCCTTTGGGGGGAAGCTCTGACAGGTTACAGTATGAACATGAGCATGATCCAGCAGGGCTCTTCCTAAGGTCCATCTACTAGCCCAGTATCCAGCAGCCAACTAGCTGCCTCTAGGAAGCTCTGAAGCTTCTGAGCCCTACTTGAGCTGTTTGCATATGCGCATGAATGTTAATGCAGTATTTAAAAAAGAACCCCATTTAAATTAGATGAGGGGACAGCTGCAAATATCACCATGAATTGGGGGGGGGGATATATATGAATTAGATGCACTAGACTGACAGGTTGTTGTTCCTTTCCTGACCACTTGTTAAATTGAGCTACAGAAAGTTTGGGTTCCTTTCAGCTGCCCTTCATTGTTGCACTTGGATTCAAAATAAGAAACTAATGTGTGGCTTTTCATTACAGCAAAATCTGAAGAATTCCCCAAGAAACCTCTGGGGCTGGAGCTCTCTCTCAATCCAGTGTCAGTGAAGCCTAATGTTGCAGCTAACGGCCAGAAAAAGGCGGCCAGGGACCTCAACCATGACAAAGATGTTGTAATGCAACCTTCTCCAGATAAAAGTCCTACTTACTTGAACAAAACAATAGTTAATTCAAATAAGGCAATGCATGAGATAGCCTCTGTTCCACAACCCAATGGACCACCCATCCAAGCTGAACCAGCTGATGTGCACCAAAATCCATTCCAGAATCATCATCAGCCAAGCCAAAACTTTGAAATGGAAGAGAAACAAGTAGAAGAAAATGCCAATGAAATCCCATTGGAGGATGGTCCTATAATGCTGGATGATATTGAGGTCATTGGAGAAAGTCAGGATGTGGTGATGGTCTGTAAGGTGGCTGAATCATTGGAGAGCAGTGGCGTAGAGAGGTATAGTTTACAGGAAAATAACCCCTGTCTTTTTATAGATGATATAGACCATGCTGCTCCCCAGCGGCTTCAAGGTGAGACAGATGGATTGCCAATGGACAACTCTCTCTGGGAGGAGTCTCACTTGCAGAGCCAGACCTTAGAAGCAGACCTGTCTATCACCCCCAATAGTACAGAGACAGTATCAGAGTCAGAGATATTCTGCCAAGTGCCATTGCTTCCATCTCTTGAAGAGAAAAGAACCTCAGAGTTGTCATCATCTGTGTGCAATGATGCAGCTCTTCAAGATGGGAGCATCACCTGCTCCTCTGAGGATTTATTATCTGAAGATGTTGTGCTGCTTCCAGATCACCTGTACCAGCCTCCAAGTCCAGACTTGTCTTCTATGGCAGAACACAGCCAGTCCACAACATGTGACTTGTCAGAAAGCACAGCTGCTCCATGTCCAACCAAAGCACTTGCTGCTCTTCTTCTCCCATTTCAGGATGGACAACGGCGACCTTCTAATGCATCTCAGTATGATAACCTGTCTGAAGGTGACAATGGAGAAGAGAAGTCTCCTATACAGGTGCCCGGTTCTAAGAAACTGGCAGTTTTAATACCACAGACTGAGCTCTGTGCTCCTGTGTTAAAGTGTACAGTGCCCAAGTCTGCATCAGTTGGGGAGCTAGAAAATCTGCAGAGGCAAAATTGGGAAACGGTAGATTTGATGCAACAGCCCAACGAATATGGCCAGCCCATTTCATTTGCGGTACTGCATCCTCACAAGAACCACCCTGGTGGGGGCAGTGTGCCAATCTTATCTGAGCTGGACTCCGAGATGCCGTTGCTGTCAGAAGGCTTCCAAGCCCGGCCCACTTCATCCCCGGTGTTGCAGGAGCAGCACAGCCCCTTCAGAATAGTAAAGACTACCACCCCGCTTCACGTGGCTCATGCTACTGAGCAAGACTTCTCAAGCAAAAAGCAAGTGGCTCTGCCCTTGCCAGAAGCCAGCTGCCATGATGCAGGTGATGCTGACACACTTCTTCCTGTAGCTATGGAAACTCTGGGTGGGGATGCCAGGGACTGTGACCAGAAGTCACGGAACACTTTGAGTGGTTCACCTGCCCTTCAAAGGCCAAAGCCAAAAATCCCACCCAAGGTTTTCAAAACTCATTCAGATAACAATTTCTACCCCGGCTGCCCTCCCATGGTGCAAATGTCTAAGTCAGTCACATTCTAGTAGAGCTGAGAATGAGGAGATTAAGGTTTCACAGCGCTTATTCATGAGAGGTTTGGAATGAGGAAACACAGCCTAAGGAGGCAACTGCATTGCCAGTCATACTGTATGCCAATAATTCAGGATGGAGCTTAGAATACAGGCCAGTAGACAATGCCTGTAGATGGATTCTTTACAAATTTGGGTTCTCCTCTTCAGACAGCTCCCAAAGTGCTTTTGAATCCGGCTTTTCATCTCCTCTTTCACACCCGAGTAGATGTCTAACAGATTTAACCTGACAAAACCATTTGAACTATTTCTTTCCAAACCCATATAGCTGAAAATTTAAGGTGAGCATTAGAACACCAGGGAGGTGGAAGGAGTCATTTAAGGAAGCAGGCAGACCACTCAGCTGTAGGTTTGGGCCAGTAGCACATCTTTTCAGTAGCAATAGTGGTGCGGCTCTTCTGTTTCAGTCTAGCAGCCAGTGTAGTCCTGTAAATTAAGCAGTGGATGATTCATGTCAGGAAAGTTAGCTTTTACAGCATCTATGCAATATCCAGCACACATTGTTCATGTGTGTGTTCTCTTGCAGTGAAACCAGGCGACTCAGCATGCCTGTTCTTTAGCTCCCTCACTTGTTTGCACTGATGAGGATTCTCAAAGATTAGTAAAAATATTTCATGCAGAGGAATGCTTTTCTGTTCAGTTGAACTGTGTGATGTCCTGCACATAGAGAGCAAGAGTAGTTTCTGAAAGAAGCCAAGGTGGTGGGCTGGATTCCATGCAGCTCACCAGGGATGGGTTCATGTCCTTGGACCACTTGCATCACCAGGAGGGGTGACTGTGGCAGACAGAAGAACTGTAGGAGGGTCTGTCTACCCGTCTCTCCCTCTGTATTTTTCCTGTGCAGATTCTGGAAGTGAGCTGGCTCACAACCATGCAGGTGACTCAAAAAAGCTTCTGTAAAGAGGGGCTGTGCACTTGTACAAAAACTAGAACTGCTCTGTTATTCTTAGGCTGTTGGCAAACCACAAGAGTCCCGTGGAATTGACACTAAGGATACCATTTCCAGCCTAGCCTTGTGGAAAGCATGTTGGAGATGATAGGAAAGTCATCACAATTCTTGTGAATGTTTACACAGACATAAGCCCACTGAGTTCATTGGCGCTTACTGCTAAGTAAGTGTGCATAGGATTGCAGCCTTTACTTTCCTAGATCCTTGATGCCATTCTTTGCCCATTTGTCTGTCAACAAAATGGCCAAGACAGAAAACATAGCTTTAGAAGATAGCCTTTCTTAGGAACGTAAGGTGTGCTGTAAGAACGTGTATAGTCCTAAAAACTGTAGCTTTAGAAGGGAGCTTTCCTAAGACCTGGTTCTTCAAATACAAGCTTATACTTCATGCCTGACCTTCTTTCCAGAGCTGTTGTCCATCAGTATTTGCCCCCAGCCTTTTCAATGAATTATCTAGTTTTCACTCCTGGGGCCAAGAAATGCCTCCTTAAACAGATGTCTGGTTTGAAGGACTGGATAGTGCACAGTTGCTTGTTTGAATGGTCTATTGCTTTTTAATATTTTTATCTAGAAGTGAGGGAGCAAAGCAAGCAGTCTGCAGCTGGCAATCCTAACTTCCCTTTGCTAACCACGAGGAGAGGTTACCGTATTTTTCGCTCCATAGGACGCACTTTTTCCCTCCTAAAAAGCAAGGGAAAAAGTTTGTGCGTCTTATGGAGCGAATGTGTGTTCCCTGGAGCCAAATCGCTGTTGTCCTGTGCTCCTGGGCTGCTCTTTGGGGGTGGGGGGAGGAGCCACGGTGCTCTGCCGGCAGCCTCTGCTTTCCCCGAAGTCCCGACAAGGTTTGCAAGCAGCAGGAAGGCTGTGCGCTCCCGGGCTGCTCTTTGGGGGTGGGGGGAGGAGCCACGCGGCTCTACCGGCAGCCTCTGCTTTCCCCTGAAGTCCCGACAAGGTTTGCAAGGTTTGCAAGCAGAGGGAAGGCTGTGTGCTGCTGGGGTGCTTTTGGGGGGTGGGGAGCTACACTGCTCTGCCTACAGCCTTTGCTTTCCCCTGAAGTCCCGACAAGGTTTGCAAGGTTTGCAAGCAGAGGGAAGGCTGTGTGCTGCTGGGGTGCTTTTTGGGGGTGGGGGGAGGAGCCACACTGCTCTGCCTACAGCCTTTGCTTTCCCCTGAAGTCCCGACAAGGTTTGCAAGCAGAGGGAAGATTGTGTGCTGCTGGGGTGCTTTTTGGGGGTGGGGGTGGGGAGCTACACTGCTCTGCCTACAGATTTGCTTTCCCCTGAAGTCCGTGCAAGGTTTGCAAGCAGAGGGAAGGTTGTGTGCTCCTGGGGTGGAGGGTGGGGGTGGGGAGCAGCAAATTGCTGTCTCTCAGTGCCTCCTAATTCAACTGCAAAGGATTGCCTAACTGGATTCTGAGCTCCATTTGAAGTTTACAAATAGTAAGTTTGGGGATTTCTTCAAGTAGCAGTTTTGGGGAAATAGTCATAAATACATGCAAAGCATCTCTACAAACCAGTAATAGTAATTTCAGCTAAAACTGAGCAGGTATCTGGCTCAGGAACAGTTTAAACTGCACAGCTATAACCAGACATCCTGTGTGTGTGGACCATGTTCCTAGTAGCTAATCTTTACTGCTGAAAAGAGGCTCTGATATTCCACTCCAACTCTATAATTCATTATACAAATTCTTACAAGTACAGTCCACTTATACTTAACCAAAAACATTGTGTTCTCTTGGTATTGAATGGAAGCTATTTATCTGCCCTCTTTTCCTCCTCTGTTCTTTGCTCAGTCACTCCATTTTGAATCTTCCTTTCAAAACAACCATGCCTGTTTTGAGAAAACTTCAGAGATTTAGGAACTGGAGCACAATCATTTGATCTTTAGCTTCACAGTATTTTAATATTCTTTTGGAAGCCGCCCAGAGTGGCTGGGGAGGCCCAGCCAGATGGGCGGGGTATAAATAATAAATTATTATTAATTATTATTATCATCATCATCATCATCTTTTTGCTGTTCCTCCATACTCCAAGCACTTCTCATTTGCACAGCCCTGGTTTCTCTCCCTGACTATTAATATTCTTGATTAATAACAGTAAAATGCTCAAATTTTAGTTTTTGTGACTGCTGCCAATACTGACTTCCCAGTGATAATGAAAACAGCTACATTATAATGGAATGCGTCCTTTTTCCATTCTCATCATTATATACCATGGCTCACTTTAAAGCAGCAAAGTGGACAGGAGCCACACACTTTGCTGTTTTAAATAGTTTAGTACAAAATTTGAGTCAGATTTTTTTTCTTGTTTTCCTGCTCTAAAAACTTGGTGCGTCTTTTGGTCAGGAGCGTCCTATGGAGCGAAAAATACGGTACTTGTTTAGCCCTGGGAGCCAGGAATTCTTCTAATGTCACAGTAGCTTTGTTTATGATTTTAGGGGCTTGTATAGCTTCTTGTCTGCCTCTTCCTTTGGTGAGATGGGGAAGAGGGAATAATAATCCTTAATTCTTACCTCATGCGGTGGTGTGAGGCCTAATGATTAGTTAGTTCTTGCAGTGTTCTTGAAGGAAAAGAAGAATGGCGATGGGGGGAGACAAAGATTGTGCTTGTGTGGAATTTTACATTTTACTTCCCTAACTGCTGCACAGTTGCTGAAAAATGTTTGTGTATATCAATCGTTTCAGGATAGTATTTCAAGGGTAATGACTGATAAGTCTTCATTTTGCTCATTGGCTTCTAGAACAGAAAGAAAAGTGTTGAAAAACGGTTGATATCTAGGTTAGATTTCCCTCAACGCACACAAGACTCCTGTTTGCTGTAGTTGGAGCAAAGGTTAATAGGAAAAAGATGGGATCCTGTTTAGTCAAATATGTGTTCATTCTACCAGTCTGATCTTCCAATTTCTGTATATTTTTTTATTTGTACCTCCATTTTCAGTCTAACAAGGTACGATCAGAATTAAGGTCATCATGCAATACATTAGTTTTAAAGGTGCTTATCCAGAAATATTTCACAGCTGTCAAATGCACATCCCAGTTAGCACCTACATGCCTTGAACTTGTGACGCACATTTTCCACAAAAAGAATTGCTAATGGACAATATATGCTCTAGCTAATTGCAGTAGGACAGCCAATAGTTACCTTAAGGAAAGGCGACCCTGCTGAGCTTTAGAGCACTGCACCCTAGTGGAAACAGCAGATGTTGCCTCAATTAGATCTTTGGCTACCAGACAGCCAGAGAGCAGGACTGTGGCCCAATTAAAGTTTAAGATTATTTTTCAAAAATTATTATTAATGCATGCCACACTCTTCCTTGTACAACTCCTGGCTTCAAAATGTTCATCCGCAGGTGTCTGAGCAGTGCTATAATGTGTGGTCTCAAAATCAGCTGTTTAATTTCTGGAGCACTATATGGTTCAGTAATAGACTGGTACGATGACAAGCCACGGTGCCTATCTGTGTGCATGTCCTTTTTCAAGCAGCAGAACCAAGCTGGCTGTTGTTGTTTCATTGTCCTAGCTTTTTTGTGCCCCTGTCTACTGCAGACTCCCAAAGAACTGCACAGGAACCAAGGGACACTTTGAAACAAAATGAACTGTAGCAGAACTCTACGAACTAGTCACTTTCCTCCAGCCCATTGGCTTTACAGCTGTTTCTTTTGGAGCCTTTCCTTTTCTCTTGATTCATACTGGGGCATTCATGGTCCCTCTGCCCCCCCCCCCGGCCCCCTCTGGTCATAAGCCCGTGGCAATGAGCTGCTTCTCTTAAGGGCTTCCTTAAGAATATTGGGTTACTTTTTGCCTTTATATTGATTGCATATGCTGATCAGATTGTTTGCATCTTCAGAGAAAAAAAAAAAGAATTGCAATGCATGTGAACCAAGGAGGACAAGTCATTTTTCTCCATGCAATTGATCAAAAGATGCAGGATTCTTTGCTGGGCTACTCTCCTTGAAACACAGCAAAATCCGGGAAATGTCTAGAGTTTTATTTAATCAGCGTGCTTCTTAAAAGGGGCAAATCCCCAAAGAGGAGCAGACTTTGTATTACCTTCTTAAGGCATGACACTTCTCAAGCCAATAACTTGAGCAACCCACAGATCACTGCAAGGGGAGGGGACCTCTGTGAGGAGTTGCAGCAGACATTAACCATGTGTAAGGTTACTAGGAAAATGTATAAATCAACTCTCTGGTTCTACCCAAAGTTAGGTAGATACCTAGAGGATAAGGCAGGCTATCCACCCATCTTGTTTATGCTTTAGAGGTGTAACTGTCTTATTTACATTAGAAATGTAAAATGTAACTTTACATATAGGAGTTGGTCACAGTGCATATTGTACTTTGAAAAGGCATTCAGATAATAACAGTTGTGCAGGTATTAGTAAAACCTGGATGAAATAGTAATTAATGTTAGATGTATTTAAAATGTACGATTTCCCTAGGCAGTACAGCCACCCAGGTAAAAACTGATAAACAATGCCTACCCAGTAGGATCTCTGATGTTCATATGTGCAACATTCCCTGTGTGCAGCATTCTCATGTTAAAACCCAGGTGGAAGCATTCTCTATCTGCAGTTATTGTCTAAATCTCTTTGTTGAGGGACTTTGTTGTCAAGCTCATGCAGACATTCTTCTCTGCCAGTGGCCTGTTCCAATTCTAGTTTGGAAGCTGCTGTTTCAAACTGGAACAGTAGAAAGGAGGGCACGGTACTTTGTTTCCCTTGCTGAATTACTCCCCCCCCAAAAAAAAAAATTCCCTCAAATCCGACCAACCTCTCTCTTGGAAATGGCACTGGGACCAAAGCAAATGTGAGAGTGACAAGGGGCATAAGAGGGCTTACCTTGGTGCGCATGCCTGAAATTCTCCATCCTAAATTTTAGTTCAGTGTCACGTGCAGATAGGAAACCAGTTTGATTCTGCTCTAACAGCACAATTAAATTTCCTGATGAAAGACCTTTGAGACATTATGGAAGTGGACCAGAATGCTAAAAAATTCAGCTGGTATGCCTGCAGCAAAAAAAGAGGATTAGGTAATGCAAGAGTGTAAAACAGACTCCAAACAGGATGCAAGAGGGACTAGTACAGTGCATCTTATGTGGAAAGGTAAGAGGGTATTTAACCAAGATAGTAGTTTTTCATCACACTATCTGTTTTTCAGGTTCTCTCAGCTGGAGAGGACGAGTGAGGAGTTAGAAAAGGAGCAACTTTTTGTCCAGTATTCTAGCAACATTAGGGATGCCCTTGTACAAACTAGACTGCCATATGCAGAAAGCTATTTGGATTTCAACGGTATCTAGTTTAGGCACTATTTTACATGGTGTTTTGTAAGCTTAATGCTTCCTACTTTTGGACAATGCATTTACCACCTCTACTTGCGAAGTGAGCTCTAGAGAGGTTTGCTAGTGGTATTTTTCTTTTGATGCCATTATTTCCTATTCAGGTTTGCCACCTTTTGCTATAGGAGCATGCCCACTGTAAGTCAAGACAGGACAAGTACAATATCTCCCTTGAAAATAATGTGTGCTTGGTGGGGGCTGTGGAATATTCAGTGCAAAGACGCTTACCTGTGCAAGTAGGCAAACAGCAACTTCACCTGCTCTATAGCAAACAATGAATGGCTCCTACAGCCTTCCTAAGTAAGGGGAATGGAGCCAGTATTTCTTTAGGAACTCAGGAAAATACTCCCTCCCCCCACCCCAATCCCCAAATGGTGTGCATGTAGCCGAGATGTATTTAGTTTTAATGTTCAGCTAGGGGTTGGATCAGATCCAACACTTTTGAGCAGAAACAGTACAGCCATGTGGCAGAAATTCAGCATGGAGGTTCTGGAAACTCTTCCATTGTTGAAACTTGTAACCTCTGCAATTCAGTAGATTGGTCCTTTTGTGCACTTTGATCGCTCTGCTGCCATTGTCTTTTTTATTATTACATTTTAATTGCTATTCTTGTTTACACTTCTTGAGAGCTTCCTCTGTAACTCCGTGTATTGTATTATTGCTTTCATGCCTTTTTATGTATATGCTTGGGGTGGGTGGGTGGGTGGGAGGGCAAAACAAAAACCATTCACTTTTTTATTCTGATCCAGAAGGACTGTACAGTGTTCAAATGCTGTGTTTTACATGGTTGTAATAACAGTTAAATTTTAGCACAAACGGCTGCAAATTGATTCTGTAATTTGACACATGTGGATTTATTTCTTCTTGTGCTGGGCTGGGCTGGGCAAGGCACTCAGCTAGAGAGCACCAAGAGTTCCCATGGGCACTGGGCCTCTTCCTATGGCTGCTGGAAGAAGTTACATGTGAAGAGGAGGGGAACTAGAAGTTATTCACCATTGTTCATTCTATGAATCTTACTTAGAAGAAATTTGGCCTAACTATTGCAGCACCAAGTATGCCAAGCCTAAAAGGTAATATTTGTATCCAACATGGAACACTGCTATATCACGGCTTGTCAGCACTATTCCCTTGGCTAAGGATGTATTTTGCTTGGAGACACTCTGTAGTAGCTGGGGAGCAATGATTTCATGTAATCTTTTGCTGGGATGGTGCCAAAACTTTGGAGTTGCCTTCATGTGGACAGTACTATAAGTGTGTGTGTGTGTGTGTGTGTGTGTGTGTGTCTGTGTCTGTGTCTGTGTGTCCCTGTCCCTGTCCCTGGATGGTTAATATCCTTTCTGGGCTAATGGCAGGCAAATTCTAGTTTTATGCTTCTATAGTACTTCACGCTAAGAATATGCAACAGTTGTAGGCTGTGGCCTGTGACCCGATAAACTAAAACAATTGTCTGCAAGTGGTGGGTCATGACTCGCTGCTGCATAACAGCCTGACTGAACTTGGGTCACAACAGAACCACTTATATATAAGCTTTAAAAAGACAAAGGAATGGGCCCCTAAATGCACAATTGAGCTTCTGGTTCTGAAAGGATAGAACACCATTTAAAGTACAGCAATAATTTACAAGGATGGCAATAATTTGCAAATTCTTCAGTTTTACAGATTATTCCCTCTACTGTGCAGATCAGATGTCAATCACATGCATCTCAGATGGATTTTGTCTTTTCTTCCATAAGCAGCTAATTCCAGCTTTGCTCTTTGTTGCTGATACATAGAGGTCTATAAAATTATGCATGGCAGGGAGAAAGTTTTTTCTCCCTTGTTAATACTAGAACATGAGATCATCCAATGAAACAGAATATGGGAAGATTCAAGACAAAAGGACATAAATGGAATCCACTACCGCAAGGTATTGTTAGCAATGGTCAGCAAGACTGATGGCTTTAAAAGGGAGCTGGGCAATTTCATCGAGGATAAAGCTATGAATGCCATGATAGCTGTGTACTATCGCCAGTATTGGTGACGTTATGCCTCTGAATACTACTTAATGCCACTTAATACTTAATACTACTTAATGCAAGCAGCAGTGCAGAGAGTGCTGCTGGGTTCCTGTGCTGCTTCTAGGTTTCTTGTAGGCATCCACAAGAGAGCCAGTGTGGTGTAGTAGTTAAGAGCGGTAGTCTCGTAATCTGGGGAACCGGGTTCGCTTCCCTGCTCCTCCACATGCAGCTGCTGGGTGACCTTGGGCTAGTCACACTTCTCTGAAGTCTCTCAGCCCCACTCACCTCACAGAGTGTTTGTTGTGGGCGAGGAAGGGAAAGGAGAATGTTAGCTGCTTTGAGACTCCTTCGGGTAGTGATAAAGGAGGATATCAAATCCAAACTCTTCTCTTCTTCTTCATCTGGTTGACCATTGCGAGAAGAGGATGCTGGATAGTCCTCATGTCTGATACAGCAGGTCTGCTGTAATGTTCTTAGGCAATAGTAGCTAATGCAAAAGACGTGCATAACATGACAGGTCCCTGAAGATGCGTATTGTGTTATTGGTTGCTATGTTGGTCTCAAGCGAGTAAAATCAAAATCAGTTAAATAATGCATATCTTTTTTCCTCAGTTTTAAGTTACTGGAACTGTATGCAAGTTCAGTGGGGAAACAGCAACTGCAATGTTTATATTACTGAATGGGCTGTGAAAATCACTGCCATTGCTGCTCTTTTTCTGCAGCTTGATGCAGCGCCTTGTGAACCTTGGAAGTTTGCATATTTTAAGTGCCATCGATAAAGGCTGCTTTTGAAATGCTTTGAGACATTTCTGTGCTCACAGTGTGGGTGTCTTCACACTGTCGCCACTTGTGCCGACAGCTTTTTAAAGTGTGGGTGTGAACCACAGAGGAGGCTCCACAAGTAGGTATTCGCCTCTGAATTGCTTGCTATGTGAGAGAGAAACCACGTGGAAGCAATCTGAGAGGAAGGGCACAGGTGTTTGAAACGCACTAAGCTGATTGGGGAGACTGAATTTTTTTTTGAGAGATTCTCAAAACAGCAATCAGCAGATACTTGTGTTGAATGGAATATTTGGTTCTAAGGGTAGGGTACTTAAAAATATATATATCTTTGAGTTTAATGTAGGCCTAGTTGCCACAACCAACCACTGCTGTGTCTGCAGTTCAGACATAGCCGGTGGTTTAATTCACTGCACAGAAACTAGGAAGTTGGGAAGAAGGCTAGGTTACAATCTTTCCCTCCATCTGTGCAACTTTTTCCTATGGAGGAGTTCCAGCATGTAAGTCTGTCTTTGTGGCTGAAGTGGGATATTCCAGGTGCAGGTTTACTGTCTTAGTTGGCTAAAAAAGGGGGGGAAACTTTGCCACTAAAGGTCCAGAGAATGTGTTTAGGTTAACGGAAATATCCTGCTAGTTTAAATGAAAAGATGTAACTTGAGAATTCTTGCTGTGCTCACTGAAGGATTTTATGTATCACAGGAGTGTTTTAGCTAGTACTTAATTAGCATTGCTTGCTTAATAAGCTAGTTTCTACTTTTGCAGAACCAGCTGGAAGTGTCGTTACATTTGCCTTCTCTTAATAAGCACACTGTGTGCCATGACGTTCTCCTACATATCAGCTCCCTTGGAAGCAAGAGGCACTCCTTACAATTCATTCCTTTAAGCTTTGAGCAAGAAATGCTCTCACAGGGCTAGGACCAAAGTGCAAATTTAACTTCTCCGTGCCCTGTCAGTCCTCCTCATAAATGTTTACATAGAAAGTGGAACAGGAGACAACTTGCAGAGAGACTTCCCTTACCAAAAGAAGACGAAGGCAGAGACTGCTGCAGCCACAAGAGGGCACTACCCCACCCTGCTTAGACATTTTGGATTTTTAAAATAGTTTTTCCATGTTATGACTTGTCTTCAAGTTCGCAATATATTGTTTTCAAGCAAACCAGAACATCTGGAATAAGCATGAGCACACACACCTCTTTTGGGGGGAGTAGAGAATCCCCTCTTTTAGACTCGGCACTACTGAGTTTGAACATGAGTCTTTGGACAACAGCAGCAACATTCTGAACTGGTTCAGAGGGAAAGTGCTAACTGCACTGGAGGCCCTTAAGACTTATACATCCATTGTTCACATGCTTTTTGCAACCTGGTGCTCCAATTATTTTTTTTAGTGGTAGCCAATGTTTCCCCCCGCCCTTTGTGAAGAGTTCCTGCCTGTGTTGCTAATCAGTCAATGAGTCAGTCCTGAATAATGGCTGCTAAGTAAGGCCTGGAGTGGACTTAGGCCCAAGCATGGCTCTTTGTCCTATTTTTAACTTAAACGCAACAGCAGGGAAAACAGAATAATAGTGAAGCCTGTTCATCAGCCCAGCTGTAGAACCTGTGTTTTTCCTTTAGCTTGGACAATTTCAACCTATCATTAGTCTGTTCTGTTAGATACATTTCTATCATAACAGGCTAGCACTGCCTATAGCAAGGAGGAAAAATTCACAGATGAAGGTTGCAGCTGTTCAAGCCTGTGATTTAGATTTAAATGTGGGTTTTCTCACTCATCTTTTAGGTTTTTTTTTAAAGCTTGGCAGTAACAAATGAGCCAATTCCCTATGCCAGCTCTTAGGTGGATTTCTCCAGCTTGGTTGAATTCAGGAGCAAGGCAGGCTATCCTTGACAGAAAGGAATTTCTTCTGCTCTCTAAAGGGATCCAGCATCAGTTCTATAAAGAAAAAAAAGTCACTCACTTGGATTCACATGCAGTAACCCCTCTTACCTAAGTGCTGAGGGCTCTTTAAGAATTATTAGTAAATCTTTCACTCTCAAACTTTAATTATGGGTTGGAATACAGTACTCGCAGATGTTTAGAAAACAGGAAGGCATAAGGGCCCTGTCCCATTTGTTGTCTTCAGAATCCTGGTGCCAGCTGCCTGCATGAAGACCACCATCAGGGAAAACTAACGTTCGCCTTGTCAGATTATTCATGCCTCCTCCTGCACATCTATTGTGGTGGGACTGTGGTGATTAGACAACCTCATATTATGCTTACCTGATTGTAAAAAAGGTATTCAAGGAACCAAAAAAAGTATTCAAGGAACAATAGCAGCTTTGTCTCTGCTGTGCTGCATGTGCCATATTTATTTCTCCCATCATCATACCCCTGCTACAGCTGCTTGTATAACAAATGGCAAAACTAGAGGCTGTCTCTGTCCTCAGCTCTGAATCAGTAGCTGGATATCTAGCCACTATCTGATGTCCAGGTATGCATACACACTTATGTACAAAGATGCTTTCCCCACCAAATGCCATGCCAAACTGAGATAATGAGAAGTAATTGCAAAGAGCCCCATAGGAGATCCTGCTCACCATTTCTGCTTTTGTAGTAGCCTCAAGCAAGTGTTCATTTGTAGCCTTGTTAAGGTTGCATGATCCAACAAACCTGTAGCATGGGGTGAGGAAACTAGCTTTCTCCATGTTGCTGAACTACTTGCTATCGGCTATGCTGATGGGAACTGTAGATGGCCACAAGTTCTCTACCCCTGCTGTAGAGAATAGAAGTTATCCACAAAGGTAGGAATAATAATAATTTGTCAAGAGAGTATGCAACTGTATTGAGTCATCTTTGTTACCAAGCAACAGCTCTCTCTCTCCCAAAGACAGCCTCGGTTCAAGAAGATCAACCATGGAGGTGGGACTAAGATAGGACAGATTTCTGAGCATTTGTTTTCAAGAGAGCATGTGGTCCTATCTTCAGATGCAGCACAAAAATGTGACTTAATACTCGGCAAACTTTAGAAAAAAGGTATCAAACCAGCGAGATGCAACATGCAAATAGTCAACTTCAAAAATAAACACACCTTTGAGAACAACACTTTTTAATGACATTTAAGGCTAGATTTGGGTTCTCTTTTACACCTCCAACATTGGATCGACCCCCCCCCCTCTTTAAAAATCCACACCAGTCACCTAATTATTGGAAGAAACTTGTTTCCCTTAGCTCAGCTAGGGCCGAGTACCTGGCTTGACTATCTTACTGGCAAAACCTTTAACAAAACAGCAAGTATAATTGGTACAGTCACATTAATACAGAGGAGCTGCTACCTGAAGAGCAGGAATTTGAGCTGTGCATGCAGCAGCATAGGCACAGCGGCTGCAAAGGAAAGAAGAGGTCAGAGCAGGAACAAGGAAACACACTCCTGTGCCTCCAGAGACCAGCTGCCCCTCCAGGAAGTTCACAAGATTTGCAACAAGCACATCAATGCAGTCAGCCCCAGCACAGGCAACAAGCATAAAAAACTGCTCAGGAAATGGCCAAACTTACAACAAAGAAGAAAGCCAACAAGTGACCATTTCTTGTCCATTAGGCACCCCTCCCCACCCCTTCATAAGACACAATGGTTCCGGGGGAAGAAAGACAGCACAGCTCCCAATGCCCTCCCCCCCCCCCACAAAAGGGACAAGAAAGAGCTGTTCTCCTTCAAACTCCATCAGGTAATTAATGGATGAAACAGAAGTTGGGCTCAGTGAAACACAGAGACTAAAACTGAGAATCAAACATCCTTCAGTTGCAATCAACAAGCTGCTGTATAATCATTTATATATTTACACATACACACAAGTCCTCCCAACACCACAAAGGGGGGGGAGTGACATGCTGCAAAGGAACACCCCCCTTCTCTCCCCTTCTTCACACACCCCCCCCCACTCCAGGCCTGCAGGGAACTTTCACCAGGCAGAACTACTCTCCGCAGAGAAAACTCACTGGGTTGTTCTAGCGCAGGGGAGAATTAACAATTGCCAAGAACAACGAGAAGGAATCGTCTTCCATGTTTATGCCAATGTAAACCAATAGGGGCAAAGGTAAATGAAACCCAACTCTGGGAACAGCAGTTTGAGAATTGGCTTGGAATCCATTCATAAAGGAGGTATGTTTATATGTCTTCCCCCACCTCACCCCCAGAAATGGCTGAGACCAGTAAAGAGTTTCCCTACCACGATAGAATGGCAGAGTGTCAGTGGGTGGAATTTCTTGGCAACGCTTTCTGAAGAGGTATGATCTTCTGCAGGCCACAGCTAACTCTCTTTCTGAGATACAGTGGTGGAGCCACTCAACCCACATTTGCTCTTTTTCTATAAAAGGCTTCTTGAAAGAGAAGCAGCAGGCCAGGGCACAGCCACAGCTCCAACTAGGCTTTGGCCCCTGCCAAGGAGGCGAGCTCAAAGAGGCTGAAGCAGCGACCTGCCTGGCTGCTCTGCATGGGCCTCCCCCTCCCCTCTGCCAGTGCCTGCTCCAGAAGAACAGGCAATGCCAGTCAATCCTCGGGAACAGGGACAGAGATGCAGAAACCAGTGTCAAGACCATCATACAATAATTTACTTCCATCTGTGGCTTTGTACAAGTTGCCAGGAGAGGGAGGGAGGCAAGGAGAGGAGAGGAGCATTTCAAAAATAAAAATAAAAAATAGTTCATTGCAGGCCTTGGTGAAGTTTTGAGACAGTCTGTGCAGAGCTCTTGGGGCCTGCAGACACCATCTCGTCTGTCCCCTTCCCTTGAATCCACTTGATTCTTCTTTCATGTCGCCTCTGTCTCTGCACTACACACAGTGGAAATCCCTCCAAGTCACAGTCTGGTCAGCTGGTGAACAGAGAAGACAGATATTAGAACAGCTCACCATTTCCTTAAGCACACATGGTTTCCCAATATACAACACACTTCAGAAACCTTTAAACGAACACTTTGCATTCTTCCTACCACACTGTTTTAAACAATGCCAAAAGACACAGAAAATAACTTTGCAGAATAAGAGAAATCCAGAGGGGGGGACAGTTTGCTTTGGAGAAAGCAGTTCTATGACACGGTTTTCTCCAGTGTGCTCTTTTCTCAAGGTTTGATGGTGTGGACTCTGTGGCTGCAGCAACTCTGAGGCATGTTACCACTCATGGAGCGGCCTTTCTGCAGCAAACAGCTAATGCTTAGAATAAGAAGATGGTGCTCTGTTACAGCTGACTCTTGACAAGCAGAGCAGTAAGTTCATGCAGCTGCTAAAAAGCTACCTACTACACAACAGGGCAAATTGCTTACTGCCAAGTGCATTTTGGGGTGTTGAACTTAATAGCTACTGAGAATTCTCTCCTCTCCCCCCCCCCAACTTTTACTGACTCTAGTTCCTTCCAACTTTTCATGGCATGGTTTGAAAGCACATGACACAGCAACCACAAAGAAGCTAAGAAGGGTTGGGTCAGTGGGATTGGGAGAGCAGCAGGGAATCATGAACACAACCCAAAGTTCACTAAATTTTGCCAGCATTTTAATAGCAATGGCTCTCTTCTGGGAAGAGGTCTGAATTAGTTTCTTCCTAAACCAGATTTATGTCCAGATTCCCATGTTCATGTATATAACACATGGTGTCTTGCCCCTCAATGATTTACAGGCGGCTGTGTGAATGGTCTCCCTTAAAAAAGAATGGCATTGGCTGCAGTGGCTTAAAAGCTTCCCATGTGTGACATTCAATACCTGCTGGTGGTGGTGACAGGTTGGCTTAAATATGATGTCACAGTGGAGACTCTTTGTCAGTCAACTTACACCACCAGCTGGCCACAGAAAGCATCAAGACTGCTTTAATTTCCAGTCACTTGACCATGCCTATCTTATCTTTCACTACCATTGAGCTGTGCTGTTTTAAGAAGCATAGCAAATTTAAAAAACAGTATAAAAATAGTATCAACATTTAACTAGGAATATGAAGGAAGTTTGGGTCAGTAATTGTAGAATATTTGATAATGCTGAACTTCTCATTGAGGTTCCATTTCTTGCAGGAAAAATGGGTGCAGTACTCTTTAGTATCCTCAGGATGATGCTGTGACTCTTAAAGTCCATTACCCAAGTTCTTTGATTTACCCATCCACTGAGCATACAGTGTTTGCTGCGTGTGGATATTGGCCTAGCCATGGGATTCCAATATAGGCAAATCTGGAGAGAATGCATGGCCCAATCTGTGGTGCCTTCCATCACGTGCTTTAGCAGTAACAGTACCATCACCTGTTTTTAGTGCACAATGCTAGCCTTGTAAATAACTATCCAAAGGATGGACATCTACTGTCTGCTGATCCCTTCACAGTCACGGCACTGGGAATGGCTCTGCTGTCTCACAGCTACTACTACTTTGATACTAGAAGACAGAAGAAGGCTTTAAGTCCACTATGATCTCAGCTCTGCTTTGTGTTAGGCAATGAAGAGATGAATGCATGTGTGGCTGCCCTCTCATTTCCTTGAAGTGCCACCCTTCTGGAAACTCAGAAGGCAGACTTGAACTCTGCATACACATGGGGCAGCTTAGAATCACAGAACTGCAGAGTTGGAAGGGAAAATTACGATCATCTAGTCCAACCCCTGCAAGGCAGGAAACCCTTTTGGCTTGAACCCACGACCTTGAGATTAAGAGTCTCATGCTCTACCAACTGAGCTATCTATGAAGAAGGCTAAGGCCTGGCTATCATAATATATATTCATCCTTCTGGGTCTAGCATTCAGTGTTATGCTGCTTTTCTCAAAGCAGATATGAGTCTGGACACAGGTCAGGTGGACAGAAATGGCCCAAATTCAGTATTATTATTCTTTGGCCATCATTAGGGCAAAGAGGAAGGAAATATAGCCACAGCGCCCAAACACTGTTCCCAGCATTAAACATAATATGCAATTCTAATATGAAACGCTGGAAGATAGGGGATTACAAGATACAAATGCTACATGAACAGACAGCATGGCAACCAAAAAAAGGGAATTCACCTTCTGTAAAGATAGGACCTGTGGTGGTGGGATAAAAACTTGCAAGAAGCTTTCTATAGCTGGAAAGCTATTCTTTTGCATGACCCTGTCACTCCACTGCTCCCCTTTTAGGAATCCTAGACATCACACTTCCTGTAGCTTTACCCCTGCTTATGCAATTCTCCAAAGTCTTATGGGGACAGCTTGCTTTTTTCAGAAAGATGCTGTCCAACATAAAGCTGGATCCCATTTGCACTGCAGATAATTACGGGAAAACCAGCTCCCATTTCCTCCACAAAAGAGTCGGGACCACACCTATAAGCATATTGCCAAGTTATGCACTCCTCACTGGCGCAGCTTTCTAGTAAGAGAGAGAAAGAGAGGAGTTCAGGAAGGCCAGACCTTGACATTCCACAAACAACGAGGGTAGTGAATGGGGGTGTTGAAAGGAACACACATTTGGCAAGAACAGGGCTTTCTCCTCCCCACAAGCTGTTGGCAGTAGCATCTCTCTCAGGGCAGGCAGTTTAAGGAGCGTTTGGGATTCATCTGTGCACTTTCAGCAGCAAAAGAACAGGAAATGGCCCCCCACCCAACCAAACTCACAACCCCGGCCAGAGGAAATGCTCTCAGACATCTGGATTATTTGCACATCTGGAAACCCCCCTTTAAAACAACAATAGCTGCCCTAGGTACAGCTCAAGAATGGGGTCTGCTGGGAGATCCCAACCGACTTGACATCCATTCACTCTTCTGTCATAATTTTTTCAGGCAGAGTAGAATTAAGTGTCATTTTTTATAATAAAGCAACACACAAGCTGCTGCTTCCATAGAGAAGGGAAGAGCTCTGCTTACTGCTCAGCTACACAGGAAGGGTAGATTATACATTAAGTTCCATACAGTGAGTGTAGATATTCATACTTATCTTTGATAGTAAGCCAGTCTAGTCTGAAGCATCTCCCCCAGTAATTGTGATCAAAACACACTTTTAATTGCTTTAGAACTGTAAAACACAGGCTGCAAACTGCACCAGCCACACCCTACACCTTCCAAAATGCTTGAGGGACACATCTAGTTCAGGCATCCCTAAACTCGGCCCTGCAGATGTTTTGGGACTATAACTCCCACCATCCCTAGCTAATAGAACCAATGGTCAGGGATGATGGGAACTGTAGTCCCAAAACATCTGGAGGGCCGAGTTTGGGGATGCCTGATCTAGTTCATAAATATGAACAACTAAGGGAATCACCCACTGCAAACAAGACTGAGGAACTCAGCACAGTGCCTTTAATGCTCATTGCTTCTGGTTTTGCCCCATTCAGGAGGTAAAAGGAACTCTTCAAGCACTTAAGTTGCAGTCGATGATTTGGGGAAGTGGGCATTTCCCCACCATCTTACCTTAGTCATGATATCACACATTTACAATTCATGCAGCCTGGGCCACTTTCATCTGGGGGATTCAATTTGCGTAGTTTGTGCTGCCGGATCTCCCGCACTAAAGTATAGAAGGCATCTTCAACTCCCTGTGAGAGAGCAACAAAGTGTCTTGAGAACAAACTCCTCTCTCTCACGCACATACATATTCACCAACACCAAATATCCATCCAAAAGAGTCACTGAGAATCCATTTTCTGTTGCCGATGGGGTTGGTTCTGAATGCATGGACACTAGTGAAGAAAACAAAGACTACTTCTTTATAGTATAGATGAGAACTTGGAAATATGGATGTTTGATTTCAGAAATCGAGAACACACACAATACCCTGTTGTTGTGAACTAGTAACACACCATTTCAACCTGCAACTGGTTCACAGACTGACCTATGTCTTCACACAAACATCTGTATTGCCTGTGAGTCTGTAATCACATGGAGAGAGCCAGGTATAAACTACAGGCCATACAAGGATATGGCAAACTGCTATTTCCCTGTGCTTTTTGCTCCCAGCCAGAACGCACCTCTCAGGTGGGTGCCACTGCCATTGTAAGAGAACAAGAGGTGAGTTCTGTCACCTCTTTTTCTGGAAAAATAGCACTGGTTATTCCCATGAGCACAGCAGCACTTTCCTGTGTATTCTGCACTGCCCACTTTATCTGACCTCATGCCTCCACGGTGAGACCATTAACTGAGAGAACACAGAGGTACCTAAACTTGGGCACAGGAAATGGCTTGTACAGAACAGCACAGTGAGAGTCCCTAGAGAACCACTGCCTCCGGCTGAATCCTTGTCTTCGCTGTCACTTAGAAGACTGCAGCCAGTAGCTGAGCCAGGCTATTTGCCAGCTTTATCCGAGCATCGCCTTAATGGAAAAATCATTCTCAATCCCAGCCTCTGTAATTCACACTTATGTTCCCCAGCGCTCAGGGGCCATCAGCAGAGGCCACACAACCTGCTGCGTAATTAGCAGCTGGAGCACTGGGAGACCGACAGCACATGTGTGGCGTTTGCTCAGTGGGGCTACGTGCCAGCCTCACTACTGTCAATCATGCAGCGGTCTTATACAAAGGAAAAGGAAAGCCCAACATCCATCCTTCTGTACAACACATGAAGGTAAGCAGGCTACCAGGAAGGGAGTGGAAGAGAAGGGTGGGGAGACAGGGCTTTCTGCCATTACTAGAACAACTGGACAGTTTCTCCCAGCCAGAGAAAGGGCAGAAAAACACTCAAAGCAGGCTTCTAAACCTGGAAAGCTACACTATGAAAGTTGTGCTCTTCCTGAAAATTGGGGCCAAACGCTCATTCAGTCTCAATCATCTGACAGACCAAATCTGCAACTTGCTGAGATGTGATATGGGGATAGCAGAATCCCCATTTGGTTCACACACCCAAAGCTTTAGAAATCCTCTACTGAAGTTATAGCTCGGTTTTCATAGGAGAGAGCTAGAAGAACACACTAAAAGACGATTTCTTGGGAGTACAGGCTGGATTCTTCTCTTTGTTCCAAAGGTGGAAAGTAACTGCCCGCCTGCCCGCTACATACCTGTCTAGTCTTGGCCGATGTCTCTATGTAGGGAATCCCATAGCTCCGAGCCAGCTCCTGGGCTTGCCGGGTTTCCACAGTCCGGGCTGGAAGGTCACACTTATTTCCCACCAATACCATTGGGACATCATCAGAGTCCTTCACCCTCTTGATCTGCTCCCTGCAGAGGAGAAAGCAGAAGTTGAGCAAATGAAGGAAAAGCCACCATTTTCTGCATTTTTAAGGTCCTGATCAGAGACGATGAAGCAAAGCAGAATGGTGCTGTAGACATTCTCTGCCTCCCAATTTTGCAAGTAGGGTTATATATTGCGTTTATTTTATTTAACAGAATTTGTATACCACTTCAACATAAAAAATATCTAAGCGGTTTAAATAAAATATGCCTGAAAATTGTCGATAAAAGCCGAAAGTTAAAAAGAAATGGATCAAAACATTTCAAAATGTAAATAAAACCAGGAATTTAAAGAATACTTTAAAAAGCCTCTTAAAACGCACCTCACCTTTACATTTCTGGGTAAAAAAGGTAAAGGCAAAGGTACCCCTGACCGTTAGGTCCAGTCGCGGACGACTCTGGGGTTGCACACTCTGGCCTTGCCTAAATAAACAAGTTTTTAGCAAGCACCAAAAACAGTACAGCGAAGATATATAGGTTGCAATCTGTGTCCTGCCCCTTTTGAAAAGTTAAAGGCTAAATAAACTCAAATTCTCTACACAGAAGGAAGTTTATCAAGGCCAAGGTTCACACTGGCCATTTACTACAACATCTCTTCCACAGTAGCGATGACACTTCAGCCGTGTTTGCTCAGCATTGCTACTACTGGAAGAGCCTCGTGCCCCAAGGGAAACATGTCTTGCATAATTTAATTTAGCACAATATTTGTTTATGCAGAACTTGGTGGCGTTTGAGCAAACACTGAAGTGGTAGAAGGTGAGAACTCGCAGAACCACAGATTTGAAAAACACCAGAAGGCAGCTCAAGTCTAATCCCTCCCCACCCCTCAAAGAATGCCAGGAACATTACCAATCCACACACATCTGCCAACAAATTAAAACCCATGGTCTTGATGCAAAAAAAAGAGAAAAGAACTGGCCTATCACAGGAAGGTGTGGGGCTTCGGAACAAAATGGAGGGACAGGAGGCAAATGAAACGGGGGCCAGGACACAACAGCAAGGGAGCTATACTAGAGGTCTCCTGGTATCAGCCCAAGTGCAGAACCACTGCCAAACATCCTGATGCTTGGGGCTCTGAGCTTTCAGCAGACACAAACAGCCAATAACAGTAATGATAATAATTTACAAACAGAAGCGTAGCTTTGTTACCCTACTAGGGGAGCGGGGAATATGCAGGATGATGTGTATAAAATATTTGTGCAAACAGAAGTGAATATTTCACTGTATTTTTCTTATGGTCAAAAATGACTCAAGGTATCCCTGTTTTTCTGATGTTCAGCACTGAGAATTGAGCAAGAAGTTAGTGCTTATGTGCGTGTGCACGTAGCATTTCTTGAAGGAAAGCTTTGTAGCAAACTCATCAGGAATCTGAGGATAGAGTGATTTGGAAAAGCCGTCCTGCATCTCTTGAGTCAATGTCCCTCAGTGTTTACATCTTTTGAAGTAGGGAGTTGAGCAGTCATCTGTTTGAGTAACAGAGGCCTGGCTCTTTCCCTAGGGACACATGGAAACATCCTGCACCTGGACAGCAGCCCGGTGGCTTGGGGAGATGTATGGCCCTGAGCCTGGGTGTAGTCTGTTGTTGACAAAGGGTCTGTGCTCACACCCTGAGCGATGTTCTTCCTGCTCAGCACAGTGGGACCCTGTTTGCCACTCTACAGTCACAGCTCTCAAACACTGCCATAGCAGAGTCTTTCCAGATCAAGAAAAAGAGATCCTCTGAGCCGTTTCAAATATAAGGCAGAAGAGAGGCCCTTATAGTTGCATAAATATGCTTAAATATATATAGGCAATGCCATCTGAAATCTTGAAACCTAGAGAAAGAGCAGGTTACTTTTTTAACAGAGACTGGGAACAGAACTTCATTGCTCAGGAATTTCTTGCCCTACCCCATGTCTAGTAAGAAAGGGGGAAGCAGAATAAATTGTGCAAACTAATGTGCTTAATTTGCACAGTTCATGTGGGAACCAGGTTTTCTAGTGCAAAATCTGCATTGTCTGAGCAATATATATATATATCGTGAGCAGGCCGGAAAGAAAAAGCATGGATCTCAAGGAAAGACACCACAACATCCCTTTCACGAAAACTACTGCTCCATTAATTAGCAGAGAAGCTGCTTCTCCTTTTAACCTCCCAGAAACATTAAAATGCTACATTACTGAGCTCTCACCCTGGCCCATCAGCAGTCTCCTTGGGATAATAACAACTGCTATTAGCCAGCTGCTGAACTTGATCATCAGGTAAAAGCTCCATTTTTCGGGTGGTGGAATTGTAGAACAGCATAATCTGAAAGTGGAGTCAGCATGGTCCCTCCCCTCCAGGTCTTCCTTTTCAAAAGGAATATGATACAATGCCCTCTGCTGCTCAACTCACTTCTACTGACCTGTACTGATGAATGTCTTCAAAGGACTTGGTGTTGTTAATAGCAAAGACACAAAGGAAGCCTTCTCCTGTCCGCATGTACTGGTCTCGCATGGCACTGTACTCTTCTTGACCTGCTGTGTCCAAGATGTCTAACAAACAGGTCTCTCCATCAATGACGACTTGCTTTCTGTAGGAATCCTGCAGGGCCATAGGAGAATTAAGAGGCATTCGAAGAGGAGCAATCAAGCAAGCACCAGCGTATCTCCTCTATCTGTATTTCATTTACTTCGCCTATGGCAATCCTGAATCCTACCTTTTTGTTTTCCTTCTGCTTCTCTCCTTAGTGACGGAACCAATGGAAGAGTAGCATGCCCTGGTCTCCTTGCTCTACTGCCAACCCGACCCCCTCCCCTCCAGCTGCTTAACTTGCTTGTTACCTTGACTTGATGTTTTCATCACTGGGCTGAGACATCATCTCAGCTGGGGTCCTCCCTTGCTCGTGGATGTATAGTCCTAGCTTACTTTCCCTAGTTACTGATGGAGCCAATTAGATTAGAAGGCACTCATCTGAAAAACACAACTGAGATGCTGCTCAACTGCTGGACTCACCCAAATCTAGTGAGTAGGAATTTTAAAGAGGGGTGAATTTAGGTCAGTTTAGCTCTCTCTTTATCTTGCCACTGCCACCTCCTCCTCCAGGTTCCTACACAAGACTCATTTCTTATCAAAGTCTCTCCCTTCTTGAATCTGATGCTCACTCCTGTGCCATCAAATCTATCCATTGTTAAGTCCATGCTGTGTCTGCCTAATGACTACGTTAAGCCCTTCTGCATATGGACACTTCTGTGCAGCACTGGCCTCTCCTACAGGAGCTCTGTTTCCACTTAAAATTCAATTCATGAATTGCTGTGGAAGAGGATGCTCAAATGTCCCAGGGAATGCAGGACATATTCTGTTAGCCTGCCAGCATCAGTACCTTCAATAATAAAGAGAATCACACAGTAAGAAAGGGGAAATTAGCAGGAAGGGAGGACTTTATTGAACATAATACTATAGCCATTATGTTCATTTCCTCCAAAGAACCATCTCACAGGTCTACGGTTGTTGGTGGGCCTGCCTTTAAACTTCCTGGTGGCAGGAGGGGGGTATGGACTTTTTATCTAGCAGAAAGCAATTCTTACACCTTAATTTAAAGAGCAGGAGGGTAGGGTAGGGCGTTAACAGGTCTGGAAGCCGTCTCAGTCTGAGTGGATTTCGATTCTATTACCCTGCTGGTTAAAGCCAGTCTCTTAAAATGGAAAGAGGAACATTTGAAGAGGTGACACCTCTGGTGCCAGAGTAGCAACTAATACAGCCAAGGCCCTGTTCTTGGAACTGACAGGGCTGCCTCAGGACAGACAAGGTATGCCTTTGACACCAGAGCTGCCCAGCCTTAACACACCTATTTTCTTAGCTGTATTTAGTGTATACTAATCCTTCTAAAAGCAGCTTTGCTCAAGGGAGAGTCACAATCATCTCCTGTGGTCACACCACATACAGGCCAGTTAGTAAATATACCGTGGGCAAGCACTGAATGGAGTTCATGTGCAGCATAAGCATTTTCTGTGTGCCTATATCCACAATACAGCACATCATGACTAAGTCACACCTATGAGAACACCCAATAGGTCTATTCTAGCATTCCATTCTGCATGGCTATAAAATACACTGACTGGAAAGGCTTCCTTCCATTCCCAAAGGCCAAGAACCCATTTTCTCTCAAATTCTGAGAGAATTGTCCCTAAAATCCCCAACAGTTTTAACAATCCCAACTCATTTGTGGCATTAGCTGTTCTGAGAAATACTTCTAAATGGGATATAGTAATTTACCAGGTACTTCTGTGATGACAACTTTTGAAGGGCTATGGACTCCCTGAAAAAGTGAGTTCACACACAGTTCATCCGCCCTTATCTTCCACAGTAAAGTCAGAGGCAAATAAATTCATTCAGCTTTTATGCGATCTCCTTTTCCACCTTTAGTACACTACCTTGGAGTTTCTGGTTTTCAACTTTCTGCCTAGCAACCTGAAAAGTGAAACTGTGCTTGCTAGAGCTGAGGGGAAAAGGCAGCAGCAGAACACAGCAACACCGAGGATAAGGCACATGCACACTCCCACCATATGCCTCACTACCCCAGAACTATCTGAATAATGTACACTGTGCATAGCTGCCCCTTGCTCCTGGAGGAAAACCAAGGGGCGAGGAAGTGAACGGCTTGACTTCCAAAAAGAACCAAACATTAAGAAGGGGCCTCCAAATTCCTTTGGAAACCAGAAGCATACCTATTAATTCACTAGAGTGTTACTGTTCTGACACAAACAAAGGTATATATATCAGCTGCTGAATCCCACAGTCCACTCTTTAAATATTCAGAAACTGCCCAGATATGCTTCTAAGATATGCTTCACTGTGACCATCCTAGTAACTAACTCTCCAAGGGGGACCTGGGAGACAGAACAATAACTGAAAAGCCCAAGAACACTGAGTGATTGCTTGGCTTGATGCCAGCTGCTTTCAAGGTGACTGGCATCTCACTCTTTCATGAGAGAGGGGGAGAGAGAGAGGCATTTATATAACCCCATCAATAATGTATCAGCTGCCTCCCCAATGGCTTTTCAGAAGCGTAATGGAAATGGTCTCTTTGGTTGCTCCAGCACTGTGTTCCCATCTTTGTATACAGATGCAGCTTGCTTCAGTGTGGCTCAGGCTGAGGGTGCGTACATCTACTTTTGAGGAAGGGGAGGAAACCTCTCCAAAAGAATACCCCAATCCCCACAATCAAAATAAGGGATATCAAATTAGATCACAGTATAGAAACCTTCACAGACCCTTTCTGGCTTCTAATGGCAAGTTCCCACCTGCACATTCATCTGTCAACTGGTTCAGTACCTAATGATGTGATCATGTGAAACTTTTTCTAACACAGATTACACACACCACATAAAACAGTTTACACATTTAGCTCCCAGTCATTGCACAACCAGCCCTTAATCTGTAAGCAGGCTAAATGAGCATGTTTTCAAAGCATTCTTCACAACCAAAAGGCTAGAACTGTGGTCTTTTTTTTAATTAAGTAAAGGTTCTCAGGATTCTGCAGCTGCACCTGAAATATTCAATTCTACAATGCACAAGACAATCATTTGCAGACATATCCCATATTACTAGATCACTAATTACATGATAGCCTTATCCTGCTAATTGTTTCCGTAGAAGATGTTTGCATTTACATCATAATTTAATTGCATAATTCACATCATAATGTAATTGCATAATAATTGTATGTTTTCATTTACATCAACTTCTCACAAGGAAAACAGAACCAATGCATATACAGATCCTTAGCGCTGAACTTTTTAATTCCAAAAATAACTGAGTAGGGCTGCAATCCTATGCAGTTACCTGGGAGTATGTATCAATTCACAAAAAGGGACTTATTTTTTTAGTAAACATGCACACATATCCAGTTTGTCCATTTTGTCATTATTAGCCAGATCCATTGTCCCCCCCAGTTTTTCTCAGCCACCATTCTTGCAGTTAAAAGACTAACTGGGATTCAGCATGGTAGGAGAATCCTGCCTTGGAATCCTGCGACTGATTAGACTGCTTGGAAGCGCAGCAAGAGCACAGATGTTTTAAAAACAAACCAAAAGGGAACATCAGCTCACACCAGTCAAGGGGCTCATAAGGAAGAGAAGATCCCTGAGGGAAGCTCCAATCTGCAAAAGTAATCAGGCCCACAAGGTAGTTTTGGCCAAGTCACACCCACCTGCCTTACACCAGATGTTATATTCTGAGACCACCAGGCCTCCCCAACTTGGGCCATGAGGCTGCTTTGGTCAAACCACAACCACCTGCCCTACACTTGGGTGGGAGAAGTAAAGACACAACTGGGCCAAAGGAGGGCTTGCAAGCGTTGCCAATCAACTGACAGTTGGGGCCTGCACAGCTCCAAGGGAGGTGCTTTGCAAGCCCAGACAATCAGCTGCTAACCCACACAGGCAAAAACACGCCACCTGATGTTAAACTTGGCCCCCAGGGGAGATAAAGGTTCAGCCCACCAGCTAGATCCAGTTTCCCAACGCTGCTGTGACACCGGAACTTAAAGCAACATAGTCAGCGACTGTGTCACAGTGCCTACCCCATTCCCTCCCTCCTTCCCCTAATCAAAATGCATGATGCTAGGCAGTGGTTGGGGTTATATGAATAAGCTTTACTCAGCACGTTTTCATTGTACTGGAAGAACTGCAAGTAGTAAATAAAAGCAAAATAAGAGAAGAGAAAGCTAAACTGAGAGACACAGAGGAAGCAAAACCAACTCCCTACCAAAAAGAAAGTATTTTAATACTTCTCTTAGTCAAAAAGCAAATTTTAATAATGCTCCGACAGCTGAAGAAAGTTCCAAGTTCAGAAATCTGAAGAAAAAAATACATTCCCCCACCGCAACAACAAAAGGGCCAAAGGTTGTAAAGAATGGAAAGTCTGCTGATGAGATCATCTCTATATAAATCAGTTCTGTAAGTACAAATTCTGAAAATGTGGGAGATGTGCTGCTTTACACTACTGATATCAACACCTCATTAAATGAACAATTAGAACCTTAAAAATGCTGATGAGGTCTCAGGTTTTGAGGACCATATTTAAGGTCTGGGAAATCATCCCTGACCACTGGTCCTGTTAGCTAGGGATGATGGGAGTTGTAGTCCCAAACATCTGGAGGGCTTATGCCTGGTTAAGCACCTTTGGAATCCTTAAATGCTGGTGGAATGACCTTAGCAAATGTGAATGAATGCAAGAGGCCTCAAACAAGTCACCAATTCTCACTTAATTTTGCATTAGCAGAATTTATTTATAAGAACTCCAACTCCCAGGTATCTTTGTTCCCATTTTAATGCACCCCAAAGGTTCTTCCCCAGACAACCTATGGGGGGGGGGGGAGAAAGATAGCTTCTGGGTTATATAACACTTTAGCCCCTCAAGGCTATGGAGGGAAACATTCTGTATCAGGGTGATGCAAAAGCAATCTTTCAACTTCTCTCTTTGCAAGGAAAATCTGGGACAGGCGCCACATGAGATTGCTGAAGGAAGCCCAAAGGTTATATGCAGGTGTGCACATATGTATGTGGCATACACATGTACATGTGTGTGTGTGTAGGGTTTGGAGGTGTGAGTGGGTGTGTATATAAAAATGTTTTTATTTAAGCTATTTATATTCCACCTAAGTGTGGGTGTGTATCTCATAGAACCATAGAATTGGAAGGGACCCTGAGCCCAACCGCCTGCAATGCAAGAATCTCAACTAAGGCATCCATGACAGATGGCCATCCAACCTCTGCTTAAAAACCTCCAAGGAAGGAGAGCCCACCATCTCTCGTGGGATGCTGTTCCACTGTCGAATAGCTCTTGCCATTGGAAAGTTCTTGCTGATGTTTAGTTGGAATCTCCTTTCTTATAACTTGAAGCCATCGGTATAGCTTCTCTAATCTGTTCAGGTCATCTTGAATCCCAATTCTGTATTTTGTGGCATTGGCTACCCCTCCCAGATTGGCATCATCTGCAAATCTGATGAGCATCCCCTCAATTATAACTTCATCCAAGTCGTTCATAAAGACATTGAACAACACCAGGCCCAGGATAGAACCCTGAGGCAGAACCCCACTTATCACTTTTTTCCAGGATGAGCACTCTTTGGGTTTGGTCAGTCAACCAACCATATGTGTTTTATGAACAGCATGCCAAGAGCAATGGCTGCAGGTGAAAAGGACAATCACAATACCCGCCACTGCAAACACACCTCTCCCTGATTTCTCACATGCAGAGATTTTTCCCATGGAGACCATTAAAAAACTTTTGCAATCTCCCACTGGCAACCTGGAGTTGTACTGTTTCAGAATGACTGTCTTGTGAATTTATTGAATGTGTAGATTAACATACAAAACTTGCACCAGAGGTGACTCAGGTTTGCAAACTCTCTGGCTAATACCTTATCCACAAGGAGAAAGCATGGCAATAATTAACGTTGCCACAAGCTCAAAAAGTGGTGGAGCTCATGGTGGCTGGTAAATATTTTTTTACCAGCCATTCTCTTTCAAGTAGGATTGATTTCAAATTGACTTTGTGTCTCCTCCACAGCATCTCTCCTACTGTGCTTATTATTCCATGGCCACTGTGCAAGGAAGGAGAGCTTTTGCTTTTCTTCTATAAACTGCTTCTGAAGTTGGGTTAAGCTTTGTATTTGACTGCTTTCGTAGGAGCCTATGATGGATGCAAAGACAACCAAGGCTAAAGGGGGAGGGAGATTAAAAATAAATGTCTATGGGTTAGTTTTGAACATGAGCAGGTGCTTACCTCTATCGTGGGATCATACTCATCAACAAAATGGTTCTGGATAAGCTGAATGGTCAAAGCACTTTTCCCTACGCCTCCTGCCCCAACTACCACCAGCTTGTACTCAGTCATCTTCTGGTCAACCCCGGTTCAGGGTTCCCTCAAAACACAGCGGCCTGAAAGAGAAGAGAATTGGATATAAAGCACATGAATATTGGATGAACTCCTCAGCCCCACCCTTAACACAACTATTTGCCATTAATGCTACTTGACACCATGGCACAGTTAACAGCATCACAGCATGACGACGCAAGAGCCTCTGGAGCAAAGCAAAAGCAGCTACAGCAAAGGCACTTGGTAGTCAAGGTCAGCGGTCTATTCAGGTTATTCTGCTGGTACAAGACCCAGCTAGTTGCAGATTGCTGTCATTACAGGAATGTGGACAGCCCTCAACACCCACCCAGAAGCCCTGGAGGGGATTAAAGCCCTCTTATTAGAGCCCTTTTAAGGAATTATGTAAACAATGAGCAGGCAAAGCGAAGCACGGGCACGAAGCAAGAAATGGATATTCATTATTCAGGCTCAGTTAAATCAATGCTTAGTTGTTTGCTTTAAAATACATTGTCAGAACAGTGCAGATGATGAAGAGTGTAGTTTGGACAGGCTTCAAACCCCACCCCTCCCTGTCTTGACTAACTTAGCCTTTCACATGGCCAATGCAAAAAAGACAAAATGAGATAAACACTTTGCACACGAAAAAATGGGCTACTACTAGTGACACAGAATGCCTGCTTTGCTCTTTCATGTGTTATGATGAAGTTTTCTCTCTCAACAATGAAGAATGATTATTATCAATGTTGAAAATTAACTGTCATTGCTAGGCAATTTCATAGACATTTTGGGGGGCAATTCACATTACTTGCATATTACCCGGTTATTTGAGAGACCATCTTACTCCTTGTATTCTCAGAAGGTCACTGCGTTCTGCAGGAGAATTTCTCCTTGAAGATTCTAATTTTTTAGAAGCCTGGTCTATAGTTACTTGGAGCAGGGCTTTCAACATGGCTGCCTGAGGTTTAAAAACAATACAGAACACACACACCTATCTTCAGTTATCAGTTTTTGCATTGTTTTTAAAGCTATTTTTTATTTAAATGGTCTAGAGACTAACAAGGAAGGAGATTCATAAAATACTTTTTTGATGCTACTGCTACAAGTCCTGGTCACTTCTTGTATGCATACAGACATAATTTTGTTTGTATGCTGCCTTTCCATAGGCCAAACCACACTCAAGGAGGCTTACAACAGGAAAAAATACATAATTACAGCATAACAAAAGTGGTCACAAACAATAAACAAAATATCAAAAATATACAACCAAAGTGAACTATTTCCACATAAATCATAAGATCTAAAATAAAGATACAAAAAATTAACATCAATAACAGCAACAACCCTCCCCCACCATTCATGCAAATGTAATGCAATGTAAAAAGGGGGTAAATCATGGAGAGAATTAGCAGCAATTCCTACAACCACAGTGACTGAAATAAGTGCTGCCATAATTAAGGGACTTGGTGCCAGCTGTATGATCACACATTACGTTTGCCCATTGCAAACATGTGGCTGAAGACGATTCTGACTGCTCATATGTAGACAAAATATGTTCTGTGACCTGGTCCTTATTCATAACAGCTTCCATTTTCTCCAGCCCTTTTTCATGTCCTATTTTTGAGAGGAATTGTCTTTATATTTGCAGTACGTTTCCGAGCACAATTCAAAGTGTTGGTGTTGACCTTTAAAGCCCTAAACGGCCTCGGCCCAGTATACCTGAAGGAGTGTCTCCACCCCCATCGTTCTGCCAGGATGCTGAGGTCCAGCGCCGAGGGCCTTCTAGCGGTTCCCTCACTGCGAGAAGCCAAGTTACAGGGAATCAGGCAGAGGGCCTTATCGGTAGTGGCACCCGCCCTGTGGAATGCCCTCCCAGCAAATGTCAAATAGATAAATAACTACCTGACATTTAGAAGACATCCGAAGGCAGCCCTGTTTGGGGAAGTTTTTAATGTGTGACATTTTAATGTATTTTTAATCACTGTTGGGCAGGGTACAAATAATAAATTACTATTACTATTACTTTAACACTACTGGAATTGCATACATTTTCCATGGGCAGAAGGAAACAATTTAATTTTTCTCTTGATACTCTGCATTATGCCTTTTGATGGCAAGTTTCCATTAATGGCATTAAGATCAGACACAGGCACTCAGTAGCAGAACTGAAAAACAGCAGCAAAGTGCCTTTTATCCCATTTCTCCTTTATCATTTATTATACTGATACCCCCGCCATATGGCCCCAGAGTGCCCTCAGGGCGGCTTATGTAACTTGATAACAAAAATGTAGGAACAGTACATTTCAATTTAACTTACTAAAACTACAGACACAACAGAGAAGCAGAAACAATTAAGAGGTCCAGTCTTAAATAAACAAAGCTGGGGGCTTGCTCACATTAGGCGGCACCCCTCTTCCAGAACATTCTCAATGAAAATTCTCAGGGGCTCCAAAGAGAAAAGCCCCTCGTATTTCCTACCAGAAACTCCAAATGCCATGGGGATGCAACAGTGCTTCTCTGGTTAGCTTAAAGCAGAGATGGGAAACGTACAAGCTGCAGCAATACCTGGAAGGCCACAACTCCCATCATCCCTGGCCACTAGTCATGTTGGCTGAGGTTGACAGGAGCTGTAGTTCAACAGCATCTGTTTATGGTCCATTTGGGAAAGGGCCACACCTCAGTGGCACAGCATCTTCTGTGTATATGGAAGGTCCTAGTCTTAATCCCTGGCAACT
Organism: Podarcis bocagei; assembly: GCF_964188305.1. NCBI lineage: Eukaryota > Metazoa > Chordata > Lepidosauria > Squamata > Lacertidae > Podarcis > Podarcis bocagei. Next base: position 80,509,973 of record NC_138125.1, on the reverse strand, counting down.
TCAGGCAGGGATGAGGGAGATCCTAGTCAGAAATTCTGGAGCCGTTGCCGGTCAGTGTAAACAACACTGAGTTAGATGGACCAAAGGTCTCACTCAGCATAAGGCAGTTTCCTATGCTCATCTTCTTCCTAACCTCCACATCCCTGACGCAAGGCTTCAGAGGGGCCACATCCCTGCTCCTTCTGCCTACTCTCCTCAGCCTCAGCTCAATTCTCACAGAAGAGCGGGCAACACGGAACTAATTAATTCTCCATGGGATACTCCCCAATTTCAGAATGAGAGACATTGTAATGAGGAGCCCCCCATGCCAGCTGGAAGAAGCTGACAGTCAAACAAAAATGCACTAGGCATGGCTATCCGCAACCTCTGCTGTGTATCTGGGGGAGGGAGAAGCAGAAAGTGCTTTTCAAATTAGCTCTGCCATTTTCAGCAGGATTCCACCCCCAAGCTTTAGCTACTTCACAATATTTCTATGGAAAAAAGAACAGTCATGTCTAAGCAGATGGAGGGGGGAAACCCCTAAAAGCCTGAGTATTGAAAAAAGAAAAGCAGCCCATCATCATCCCTAGCTTCTGCCTGCCAGAAGCCAACAAAAAGGGTCAAATGCTAATGATCTGAAACTGTGTGTGCCTGTTGCACGGCTGCTTCCATTTCCTCTCACTGGTTGGAACTGCTCACAGGGAGGAGCTGGTCCTGTTTTCATCTTTGTTCAGGCTCAGCAAAAATATATGACCAGTGCAGGTGGCCCCTGGCGTAGAAGCACAGGCATCAAGATCCCACAGACTTTCCATTATGTACTTTGATTGTTGTTGTTGTTGTTGATCTTAGCTTAATTTTTCACCAAGTCTTTTAGATAGGTATTTAAGGACTATTTAAAGAAATATTGTAAAATGAATGAATGTTAGAAAGATGTTGGATAGAAACTAAGTGGTTTCCAGCTGTAATGCTTTAGGAGACATGAAAAAAGGATTATAAATGGGTAAAAGTTTAATGGTAAGGATTTGCTGAACTAACAGGTTGAACTGGAATACAAAGAAGGGAAGTATGAGGAAGTCGGAGGAAATAAGGGTATGGAAGTTATGTCACTGAAAATTAATGTGTGTTTTTAATTGTTTATTATTCTGTATGTTTATTTTTCATTTTTTTCTTATATCCAAAAAACTTTTAATAAATATCTTATTTTAAAAAAAGTCTTTTAGATAGGTAGATATAACAGAAGAGGTTCCCTTGCCTTCTCAGCTTCAGGAAAACTTCCAAGGCCTACTGGAATGTTTCCACTGCAAAAGTGGCTACCTACAAAACACAAGCTTGTTACTTATTCAGGGTCCTTTTCTCTGGGATGCTACCTCTGCACACAAGTTCATTGTTATAGGACAAGGTCAGGCTTCTTCAACTACTTTGCCTCCTACTGCTGTGCATAGATCTAATGGACTGAGAAGGCAAATCAGCATGGAGGGAGCCATCAAATCTTCAACAGAGTAGAGGATCACACCTCTTGACAGTCGCTAACAAAATCTTTTTGTCGAAGGGACAGAAAATTGTTTCAAAGTAAACACATGCCTGCTCTCATCCAGGGGCTTAACACTTGAGTAGGGCTTCACCTTGGTATCTGAGCTGACTCCTGTTATGATACTTAACGTTTAAATTGCACTTTATATTTTCCAAAAGCTTCATAAGCACTAGCTCCATAATCCTTACAGCAGCTCCGTAAGGCAGGCTTGTATCCATTCCCACAAGGCAAGTGCTGACTGCAACAGGCAGGCCAAGGCAGCCTCTTGAAAGAGCTGATTTGTGGATTTCACACGCTCCGCTACCACACCACCTCTGAACAGCTATCTTCTAACAAGTGGTGGCAATGTTTTATTTCAGTTTACGATATATGTATACACCACTTGTCGAAAGAAACCAAAGTAGTTAATAAGAAAACGGTTAAAATGCAAATACATGCAAAATCAAAGAAATGGTAAAAACAGGCAGCCAGCTGAAAAACTAAGAGCAATACAGCAATAACACCATACCTCAGAATAGGCGAAAGGTACGTCTGGCCTGCAGAATAGAAAAGCCCTTGCCACATTGGAAGTCCAATAGAGAGAGGAGGCAAGATAGGCTTCCCTAAATGGGAAGGGGGGGATTTAGATATGTGAAATAACATTGCAGAACAGTTTCATCCCAGTATGCGGCACACAATTCCTAAGGACTTGTAAGCCACAGCTTCTCATGCACCGATGTTGATCTTGCAGAAGTGATAAGCATAGTTCAGGTAGGCTTAAGCCCTGGCATCAATATTTTTAGAAATTCATATTGGCCTCATCTTTCCACCACAGCATAGTAATGCCCCCTCTCACTGCTCCAGACTGCTTCATGCCATTTCCTCTTTTTGGGGGGTGGGGGGAGAAAAAATCATGTGAAATCATGCACAGCTGTAAAATTAAAACTAATGACCTGTATTAGAACTTCCAAGTGGTGTTTTTATTTCAAACATATGCACACCCACCAATATAAGAGGATATACACATATGCAAGGTTCTCCCCCATCCCTATTACAACACATTTTTTATCAAGTGTAGGCTGTTGTTCGTAAGTATCTTAACACTGTATGGTGTAATTAGTTTTGGGTTGGGGAGAAGAACATGAGCTGACTACTCTTTGCATGTTTTGAAAGATAAAAAGGTTGTGAGCCCTTCCTACATACAAAATACCCTCCTAAACAACCTTCGCCAAAGCCCCACATGGCAACATTTTGCAGTTCACTAATTCTCTATTATTTCCAGGATGTGACAACTTCTGATTTCAATATGTGGGAACCTGTCTCTTGTGCAGGTGTAACATCACTCGTTCTCATCATGGTGAGGAGATTGGAAGATTGCCATGTGCTCCTGGCTTAATTCCCCCATGCCAATTCCATGGATTATTTTAACCACAATGAAGTGGTTATGCAGACAGAGTGTTACATCAGTGGCAACCAGGTTTTGTTTCAACCTGAAACCCACTTCAAACTTTGGTTTTAACTCTGCTGTGATTCAGCAATTAATTTCATTCATGCAGATTAAGTACTGATCAGCATTAGAGGCAACTGGCACAGCGGTGCCTATACTCCCATAACCGTCTCCTTTATGCAGAGGAAAACGGTCACATTAATGGCCTAATTAGTGGCACACAGAGGAAGGTTTTAGGATCCTGAATTCTTTTTTGATGTTCATCCATGCTGTACACACAGCCATCTTGCACAAAAAGGCCCCACATATGCACGGAAAGCAGTTTGTTTCTGTCTCCTTGGAGCCCACAGCATCCCTATAGTGCTAAGCTTCCCTCTCCAGTGGAGGTAACACAATGCCCATGCTGAGGATAAGCCCACTGCTCTCCAATTATTCCAATCAGATCATCACCTTGTCACAAAGGGAACACAAGTGAGCCTTACAAGCAGGCAGGCACACAGGACTGGCGCTACAACTCAAGAGTTAGGGAGCAGCAAGAAAAATATGTAGTACAGCAGGGGTTCCCAAAGTGGGGGGTACAGCTTCCTGGGGAGCAGCGGGGTTATGGGTAAGAGGCATGGGGGCAACAGAAGCTGCTGGAGGTGTGAATGGCTATCAGATTTTGAAAAGCTGGTATCATTAGATCAAGTTCATCACTTTTCTCGAATTAATTAAACTAAACAATTTGAATACGATTTTGACTTACATGTGCAATTAATTGCTACTGTTAAATTTTATTGTGTTATTATTTTCCTTAGTGGGTCGTGCAAAGCGCTTTTCTGAATAATGCCTTTTTATAAGGTAGGGTAGAGGGGCACAGGGGGTGAGTTTATGGAACTAAGGGGGGGCGTGTGGTGAGAGAAATACATGAGCTAGAAGCAACTCATTTGCTTTTAGAATCAGAAACTATAACCAACAGAACATCAAACGGAACATCCAATAGCCATATAACTGGGGAAACAACACTATTCTAATAATATTCTAACATATAATCAGTACTTCTTACAGTTTATTTTCAGTTACAAAAGTCTGATATCCAGTGGCGGAGATCCACTCCTGCCCAAAGAACACAAAGAATGTGGGAGAAGAGGTCAGTTTTCCATTTCATACCATACTTTAGATAAACTAAGTACAGTGATACCTCGGTTTTCAAACTTAATCAGTTCTGGAAGTCCGTTCTTAAACCAAGGAACACTTTCCCTGATGAGGACTCCCGCTGCCGGTGCCCTTCCACCATTCAGCTTCCATTCTAAGACTGAGGTAAAATTCGAAAACCGGGACACTACTTCTGGTTTTGCGGAATTCATAAACCGAATAGTTCGTAAACAGGGATGTTCTTAAACTGAGGTACCACTGCAGTGATGAGGAAAAAATTGAACGGTTTCCAAGTATCATCAAAGTGTGGTGCAAAGTGAGGCTGAACCCTCCCCTTCCTCTGAATTCTCCTCTTAGAGGAGGAACAGAATCTGTTTCTCCCACCTAGCAGGATGGAAGACTCCTCCCCCTCAAGAGTTTTCCATGATGCATGGGAGAAACTGAGGCAGGGTTCTTCCACTTTATGCTGGGCTCCTAGCTAGAGATAATCACCATAAATGTTCATGGCTGTTGCCAACAAGCCAGCAACTATCCAATTGATTTCAGACCATGGCGGGGGATGGGGGGCAGACCAGCTTTTCTGCAGGGAGTGATCTTCAATGCAGTCTGGTCCATTTTGACAGATGTGCTCAAGCCCAGGAAAAGGTGTTATTTTAAAAGAAAAACTGAAAAGGAGTGGGTGATTATAAAGAGTCATTCCTCATTATTAGTCATACTGTGTGCATGTGCAGAAAACTGGCACCTGTGACCCTCGTGCAACCAGATTTCAGGTAGCAATAGCAGCCTTGATGTACAAAATATTTTCCAAGCGCTTGAACTACCACAAGATATCTCCACAACTGCAGCTCATCCTTGAAGAAAGCAAGACAGACTATGTGGAAATGAGAAACAAAAGGTACATTTATTATGTAGTAAGCCAGCTGTGCCAAATTGCCTCAAAACATCCTCCACTGCTGTGACCCATCATCCCATGGCAGATTGCAGAAGTAACAAAGTAAATTTCAAAAACACACCCAGGGCATAATGCAGCCAAAGTTAAGCAGCTTTAAAATTCCACTGATATCAACAAGAGTTAAACACATGTTCAACTCTCCCACTGAAATATTGAAACTTGATGTGCCTTAAATCACATTACAGTGGTACCTCGGGTTAAGTACTTAATTCGTTCTGGAGGTCTGTTCTTAACCTGAAACTGTTCTTAACCTGAAGCATGACTTTAGCTAATGGGGCCTCCTGCTGCCGCCGTGCCGCCAGAGCACGATTTCTGTTCTCATCCTGAAGCACTATTTCTGGGTTAGCGGAGTCTGTAACCTGAAGCGTATGCAACCCGAGGTACCACTGTATTTAAATAGTCAGACCTGGTTCCTACCCTTTCTTCAAGAAACTCTGGGCTGCAAACATGGCATTATTCTGTTTTATCCTCAAAACCCTGAAAGGCAGATTAGTCCACAAGATAGCAACTTCACTTGCTAAAAGTCACCCTGTGAACTTCATGGCTTAGAATTGAACCTAGGTCTCTGGAGCAGAGACCTATATGCTCCACCACAGTCTTTCACATCATGCAAGGTAATAAATGTTTTAATAATCAGTGACCTTCTAAGGCTTTTAATGCACAAATATTAATGTACTCCCTCTGGCACTGCAACAGTCAATGTGGTGCCCTCCAGATCTTGTTGGATCACAACACCAGCCTCAACTAACATGATCAGCAGTCAGGGATGATGGGAACTGTAGTCTAAGGACATATTGGCTACTCTTGCTCTAATATCTGCTAGGAAACCCATTTTCAGATACTCTGTCTAATCTGGTTTGGCCATTCTCCATTCATTCCGCCTCTTTCAGACTTCACTTCAGGAACAGAGATGGTCAAAACCACCACCTTCTAGATTTGCACTAGTGAACAGAATTCAAGCCTGATAGTCAAGAGAGCACAAAGCGATGCTATATTGTCTGCTGAAAACTGACCAGTGCTCGATAAGAGAAACATACATTCAAATTAACCCTTTCTCTCAGCAAAGCAAACTCAGACTGTGTGTGCACCATATTTTTAAAGCACATTATTTCCCCCAAATAATCCTTGGAACTGTAGTTTGTTGATGGTGCTGAGAATTGTAGCTTTGGGGGTAAATTATAATTCCCAAGATTCTTGGGGGGCGGGAATAATGTACTACAAATGTATGGTGTGTACGCAGTCTCATTTTCAGAAGTTTTAGTTCCATTCTGTATATAGCCTTTTTGACTTAACATGCAACTTCTTCATGGAAGGGAGTAAGATGTGTTTTTCCAAAGTGGAAGCTATTCAAAGGTTATTGTGATTTATTTATTTTTTTAAAAAAGAATAAATATTTTAGTCATTAAAAATATATTCTGAAAGGTATAAAAAACTGCTGTAGACAATTACTTTTTATTAGTATCTTGCAATATTTTATATGAAAGTACAGTCTATAAACATTTAAATACATAAATATAATTTTGCAAGAATCAATCTAGGGTTTTCTCTCTCAGTGGGAAAAAATATTAAAGTAAGAAAGGTAGTATGGGCTTTCAGCCGGGTCCAATCACACAGGTGCAAAGCCACCCTTTGCCCTGACATCTCTCAACTACAGAATGAGACTTTGGGGAGCATTAAGGAGTTTGTCTATGTATATATATTGCCTTCTGTGCAGGATAAGATATAAATCTGGGTGGCAACTCACTCTGTTGACAAGCTAAGCTAGTCTGAATCCTCTGGAAATGACACAGTCCCCCTCAAAAGCAAGAGATAATATAAACTACAAAGGAACAGAACTGTTGGCATTGTCTGACATGAAACACACACACACACCATTCTTACATGAACACTTCTTGAATCATGACATTTTAGGTCAGTTTCATCTGTCAGTTAGCTAAATGTTTACATGCAATCCTTCTTGCATTCAGGATACATCAGCTTTGTCACCATCCTTCTGATGGGCTCCCCAGCAACCCAGAAACTGTGGATATGACTTCTCCTATCTGCAGCAGTAGAAAGTATCAAGTTGCACCCAGAACCATCTGCACTTCTAGGAAACCTCAGGAGTATGTGACTACAAGCAACTTAAAAAGAGCAACCACTAAACTAAGGAGCCCGTCCTCACATAGTTTCATTTGACAGAGTTACAGTTCTGCCTACAGTTCGATGAAGGGGAAAAAATCCTTTAATACGTCCTCATTTGCCTAGTCTGATAAATGCAGAACCAACACATCTGGAGAAATTATGTTTCTTTATACATATATAAGGAAAATGCAATGCTATCAATGGAAGTGTTCTACTTCTTTTACTACACAATGTGCATTCATTGGGGAAGGAACCACCAAATAATTAAATGTATTTATCACCTTGTTTTCCTATGAAAATTGACTGTGTAAGTTCAGTCTCATAAAAATATGTGTGCCCTGGGTTAGTGAGAGATTTTTGGAAAACAGCAAAGCTTGGTATAAGGTAGGGGTCCTCAAACTTTTTCAGCAGGGAGCCTGTCCACTCTCCCTCAGACCTTGTGGGGGGCCAGACCATATTTTGAAGGAAGAAAATGAATGAGGGATGATGAGCGGCACGTGAAACGGCTCCGGAGAAGGGCTGCTTTAAATGGCGGCCGCTTGAGAGGAACGCTCAGCCCACCGCGGCTCCTGTGTCTTGCAAGTGGCAGGGGCTGGGATGGCGGAGGGATGATGAGCGGTGAACGAAAGGGCTCCGGAGAGGGGCTGGCGCCAACAAAGCCCAGGCCCCTTCCTCCTCTAAGCAGTGCGGGGAGAAGCCAGGAGGGGGGAGGGGATGGCACCGCCATGTGAGGGGGAGAGAGGGAGAGAGAAAGAAAGCGTGTGCTGGTGATTCACACACTGGAGAACCATGCAGCGATTCCCGGACCATCCGCAGGCCAGATTTAGAAGGCAATTGGGCCTAATCTGGCCCACAGGCCTTAGTTTGCCGACCCATGGTATAAGGGGTTCATCTCTTAGCCATAGCTACTTTTTCTTTTCTTGCCAGCTGGAGCACAAACTTCCAGGGTAAGCACACAGAAAGAGAAATACCTGGATATGCTAAAGATGCTCCCAAACTGCAACCCAGCTAATGTCTGCCTATATGCAGCATTAGCAGAGGCATGGGTTAATTAATCTGGCAACAAGGCAATAAATTAAGCAGAATCTGATATGCTGAACTTAAGGGCTGTACTTTAAATCTTTAAATTCATAGGCAGGTTTTTGTCTGTGCAGCAGGGCTGGAGCCACTGTGGCCCCATCTCAGATTCAGCCTCTAGACTCCTTGACTGCATCTGTTTACATCCTGAGCTGTCCTTTCCGTACACAGCAGAGCATCCAGGATCTCAGAAAGAGCTACAGCAAGTCTATGAGCCAGCACACTTTATTTGAGTGGAAAGTGATCTTAATAGCTCACTCATCCGTGAGCCATTCTCAGAGCTCCATCTCCCTTCCCCAAACTGGGCATTGTGAGAAATCTTCAAGACTGAGATCAGCCAATGAACAAGGGACAGCTTGCAACTCTGATTTTTCTCATGTTAGAAAAATAACAGGGGTGGTTGTTGTTTAGTCGTGTCCGACTCTTCGTGACCCCATGGACCAGAGCACGCCAGGCACTTCTGTCTTCCACTGCCTCCCGCAGTTTGGTCAAACTCATGCTTGTAGCTTCGAGAACACTGTCTAACCATCTCGTCCTCTGTCGTCCCCTTCTCCTTGTGCCCTCCATCTTTCTCAACATCAGGGTCTTTTCCAGGGAGTCTTCTCTTCTCATGAGGTGGCCAAAGTATTGGAGCCTCAGCTTCAGGATCTGTCCTTCTAGTGAGCACTCAGGGCTGATTTCCTTAAGAATGTATGCGTTTGATCTTCTTGCAAGGGGGGGGGCTCAAATATTTTATTGGGGGGATAAGAGGGACCTCAGCCCCTCCTATAAAAATACATTTATATTTCAAAATGCTCTTTTTCCTAGAGCATCCATCTAAATTTAATGTTTCCTGCAAAACAATATTAAGCACTTGTTAGAAAAGAAGGCATACTGGATGCTTGCCTGTTTTGCATGCTTTCTTTTGCTGAAAAACATAACTGGACACTAAGTAGCAGATTTGCAAAGACACTTTTTGTACTAAAGGAATGATATGGGCATTCAGGACAGAGAGGAGGGACAGGAAGTCGTGCAGAAAGCAAACAGTTCCAAAACTTATGTGTATGCAAGAATCAACAGTTCTTGAGTGTTAACATGAACTTGCCACACAAACTGAGCCACCAGCACATTCCAGTTCTATCATGCTCCTGATGCTGCTCCATTCTGAGTCCTCCTTTTCTCTGCTTCTTCCTTCAGGCAAATTCAGTAAGAGACACATCTCATATGTCTACCCTCATAGGGTTGCATTAGGATAAAATGGATGGGGATGGAGAGAGAACCATGCTCCTTGGAAAGGGGGAGCTGTAGGAACTGCAGGGACTGCAAAACATTGGCAGATAAACCTTAGGAGATGCACTGATAATCCTTAAACATTTCACGTGATAATAAAGTGTAACATCATGACATAATTAAAACCCATATCATTTACTTTCCACGAAGAGATGTAAAAACGATCTCGCCTTATGAAAAAGGTGTGTGTGTATGCATGTGCTAACATGCAACAGCATTCCAGGCGGGCAAAAGGACAAAGTGTGCCTCAGGGCACATTTAATGTGCACGCCATCATGAGTAAAGACATTTCACTTCCTTGCTTGCTTCTCTACTGATCAAAAAAACCTCTGCACAACCAGACTCTATATAGTTATCATACCATCACTATACTACTTGGAACTCTAGAGCACAGCACTTCCTCAACCCAAACCCCAGTTTAAAAACCTATGTTTCAGTTTTCTCTAAAGCTATCCCCATATTGGGTGAGACGCTGTCCTACATTCCAAATCCTGAAGTTTACAGCCTCCAACATTTTTGCAAAATATGACAAGGTGTTTCCAGACAACCGTGATGGTTAGAATATTAGCAATGTGGCCAAGAGCAGACATAACACTGCCAACCTCTGCTGGAAAGAAGTGGGAGCATTACAGCGACACACTGTCCATTAGGTGTGGAAATTTGGGATCAGAGATTTTAGTGTCACAATTTAATACCACCCCTCAATAAGATGCTGGTGCTCTTTTCAGCATAAGCTATAAAGAAACGCATAGGCGCCGACTCCATGGGGCTTGAGGGGGCCCGAGCCCCCTCAAAAATTCGTTTGGGGGGGCTCCGCCCCCCAATAATCTCCGGCGCCCCTCCAGCAGAGCGCCATCGCCGCCCCTCCCCCAGCCCAAAATGCACAGGGTCAGGCTGCATGCCTCCTGCCCTCCCTCCCGAGCAAAAGCTCCACCCAATTTCCTTCGGAGCTGATTAATAGGCGCAGCACGCTCTCCCCTATTCGCTCACGAGGAGGCGGCGCCACTTTATTTGCATATTCATGAGCTTATTTATTATTCATGAGCTTTCCCGGGCCCCCCCAATATTTTTTATAAGTCCGCGTCCCTGAAGAAACGTTGGTTCAATGTGATTCCCCAGGTTTCTTTTCCTGTTTCTCCTTCCTAGCAGGGCTCTATGACCCCTGAAAGATATTAAATGTTGGATTATAGATAACTTTCTAAGTTCCATCTTTATTGAATGGCAGGAGAATCGTGCATCTGGGATATTCCGAGTGTCAGGCTTCTACAATTTCAGGCACTGTGGAAAGTGTTTGGACTATTCAGATTTTAAGTACCCAAACTTGGTATCAAAGTCATATGGCAAAGCAGAATATGATATTAGCCATCCTTCAGTACAGTTGTACTTCACAAAGTGTTTTATTGGGAACAACACATTTGCTAAGCAACGACTCGCCTCATGATCCAAAATTTCAGTATCATTTATTTCCTCTCCCAACGAATTATCACCATCTGTGCTTAATGATAGCATTTCAGCAAGAGACTCTCCTACAACACTTATGACAAATACCTTTCTGATTATGGTAGCGCAGGACCAAAGTCTTGATTAAGAAATGAGATCTTCTTCAACAACTTTATCTACTGGATGATTTTTAAATATTACCCACCCCCAAGAAGCTGTTCACCAAGGCAGAAGTTAAAACCAAGGCTGGACTGGTTTTCAATATCACAATATATCACCAGCTAAGGCTCTAAAACTGATAAATGATGTTATTATCAATCACTTCATGGGTACTTTCAGCAGCAGGTAAGCCAAAATGCATCCCAACAGGACTTTTGGTTTTGGGCTTGGCTACCAAAGGGTGGTATTCCAGACAATCCAAAGTATGGTGATGAGTCATAATGTATACAAATAATCTGGGACTGCCAGCAGGCCTGCTAGGCAGAAGTGGCAGCAGCCTGGTGGTGGTAGGATCAACAAAAGCTGGGGGGGTGGGGGGCAGAAGCAGCAGCAGCAGCAGTCTGGCACAATAATCAGCAGCCTGCGAAGCCTCGTCACAGAAGTGGCTGGCGGCAGTAGAAGTGGTGGCAGCCTGCAAGGCCTTGTCATGGTGGCAGCAGGAATGGCGGCCTCCGAGGCCTTGCGGTGATGGCAGGAGACGGTGGCAGAACCAGAGGTGGCCTGCAAGGCCTTGCTGAGGCAGGCTGCCACAGCTTCTACCATCTCCCACTACCGCCAGGACTTGCAGGTGCCACCACTTCTTGCCACCACGGCAAGGCCTTGCAAGCCCTACTGTTTGTGTTGCCATGAGGCCTCGCAAGCTGTCATTACTATCGCCACCACCTCCCACCGCCACAAGGCCTCGCAGAATTCCGCTACTACCATCATCTCCTGTCACTGCTGCGAGTCCCAGCAGGCCACCGCCACTTCTGCTGCCAAATCCTGTCGCCACTGCGAGGTCTCACAGGCCTATGCCATTACTGCTGCCACTTTGAGTCGCTGTCACGAGGCTTTGCAATCCACTGCCGCCAATCTCTGTCACTGCTGTGAAGCCTTGCAAACTGTTGCCGTTACTGCCACCACCTCCCGTTACTGCTGCCATGAGACCTTGCAGGCCTCCGCTGCTACTGCCGCCACCTCCTGCCAAGCTCCAGTCAGGAGGACCTAAGCCTATAGCCAGCTGATGCACATGTTTCTCTCTCTCTTTAACCTATCAATGCTCCACTTCACTTAAAAGAATAAAAAAGCAGCCTGAGTTCCTCTAAAGAAAATCAATATAACCAAATAAACTTTTAGAAGCTATAAAGGCTTCCATTCCCTTTTGAGTGCTCTCCAGGCAAAAAGATTTATTGTAATTATGTATTGGGCAAGAACCAGTGTTCAAAACTCCCATTGTTCTAGGCGCATTTTGTGACAGGGAATTTCATTAGCACGAGCAGTTTCTGAGCTCTGGGCGCAGTACTGCACCTAAGATTTCAGATTAAAAGGAAGGAAAGGAGGACCTTTTTCTGTCTCCAGCTACTCTCGGAAGACTGGAGAACAGACCCTCTTAAGAATATTAGGGGGTGGGCAGGGGAAGGACTAGACTATGTGAAAAATGAACATAATATTTTAGCTGCAGCTCATTCGTTTTCAGCTTTGTATTCTTGTTGTAAAAAAAGTACACCTTGACATCCCACTGTTGCGCCTGTAACCTAGGATTAAGGTGCCATTTAGCTCCCAGCTTTCATATCTGTTTCCAACACTGGCAAGAACATACTTCCTCCTCTCTGATTCAGTATTTCTTAATCTCAGTTTTTCTATTGTGTTTCCTTGTTTTAATTCAGCTGTTTTTCCTTCTGGTTCTGTCTCAATGTTTGCGGATGAACAGGTAAACTTTTTTTAAAAAAAATTAATACCGCATTTTGCACCCCATAGGACGCACCGACCCATAGGACGCACCTAGTTTTTTGGGGGGGGAATAAAGAAAAAAAAATATTTCCCCCGCAGGTGCGGGGCTGGAAGAACCAGGTCGGGGAACAGCAGGAAGGCGCGCTCCGCCTCCCCGCTATCCCCCGAGCTTGTGGGGCTGGCGATGGGTAGAAGTGCGCTGAGCCCGGGACTGGAGGCAGCTCTGCGCAGCCATTGGGAGCCGGGCGGGACTTCGTGCCCAGCTCCCGATGGCCGCGCAGAGCTGCGCTGAGCCCGGGACTGCAGGCAGCTCTGCGCAGCCATCGGGAACCGGGCGGGACTTCGCGCCCCGCTCCTGATGGCTGCGCAGAGCTGCGCTAAGCCCGGGACTGCAGGCAGCTCTGCGCAGCCATCGGGAAGCGGGCGGGACTTCGCACCCCGCACCCGATGGCTGCACAGAGCTGCGCTGAGCCCGGGACTGCAGGCAGCTCTGCACAACCCTTGGAGCCGGTCTCCCGAGGGTTGCGCAGAGCTTCCTGAAGCCTGGAGAGTGAGAGGGGTCGGTGCGCACCGACCCCTCTCACTCTCCAGGCTTCAGCAAAAGCCTGCATTCGCCCCATAGGAAGCACACACATTTCCCCTTCATTTTTGGAGGGGAAAATGTGCGTCCTATAGGACGAAAAATACGGTAACTCTTTTTAGTGGATTTATTTCAAGACTTGTACACGTGTTGCTATTAATGACAATGTAATGTGTGCACACTCAGAGGATGACCTCCAAACCATCCTAAATATCTTCACAGAAGCTTATGAAAAACTTGGCCTATCACTCAATATCCCAAAAACCAAAGTGCTGCACCAACAAGCAAAAAACAACCCCTCTGCAGTACCACAAATCCAACTTAATGGTGTAATGTTGGAAAGTGTCAATCACTTTTCCAATCTTTCCACAAGGGCCGACAACAATGCCAAAATCCAGCATCGCCTGAACTCTGCAAGTGCAGCTTTCTCCCGACTGAAGCGCAGAGTGTTTGAGGACCAGAACTTGCGCAGGGAAACCAAAATGCTTGTTTACAAAGCGATTGTACTACCAACTTTACTTTATGTTTGTGAAACATGGACCACTTATAAACTCCATTTCCAACTCCTTGAAAGATTCCATCAATGGTGTCTCCAAAAAATTTTACACATTGCTTGGGTAGACAGGTGAACTAATGTCAGTGTACTGGAAGAAGCAAAGATCACCAGTGTCAAAGCAATGATTCTTCAACATCAACTTTGTTGGACTGGTCATGTTGTTCAGATGCCTCATTATCGTCTTTCAAAGCAACTACTCTATTCCCAACTCAAGAATGGAAAGCGAAATGCTGGTGGACAACAAAAGAGGTTTAAATATGCTCTCAAGGCAAATTTTTAAAAAATTTAACATAAGCACTGATAACTGGGAAACTCTGGCCTGCGAGCACTCCAATTGGAGAACATGGACTTTGAAGAAGCATGAACTCAGGGCAAAAAGGAGAAAAGAGCTAAGAGGAAGGCATGCTTGGCAACCCCTCACTGTGACCAGCTGCCACCCGGAAACCTATGTCTCCACTGTGGAAGGACGCGTGGATCCAGAATTGGCATCCATAGTCACTTATGGACTCACTGTTAAGACCGTGGTCATGGAAGAGAATCTTACTCAGATACGGGTGTTCGCCAAAGAAGAAGAATATTAATAAGATTTGGCTTCAACTACAAAAGCAAAATATGAAACCTACTCTTCAGTTACTCTGCATATTTGCCATAAAGATCAGGAATGTTAAGCATTCAACAACCAATATGGATCTTCTGCCATATTGTATTTACCCGGTGTCCTATCTTCTGGTAGAATGTTTATGTATTGAGCATATGGTTATTTCAAGTATTATACTGAATTTGTAAATCACTTTGTGTTTCTGTTATCCAGGAAAATGGATCCAAAAAGAATGTAATAATAAAAAAGAGTTTGTAGCAAAATAGGCCAGATGTTGGTAACTATGGGATGGTGCCATTCCAATGAGAATTTGCAAACACTTGGAATCCTGGTGCCTTAAATCTTGCTTATAGCAGTAATGGTTTATAAACAGTGCCATAGAGCAATTCCATATAGGCTATCATGAGCAGAAGCCAGCAACTCCTGAAATAGGTTAACATATATTTAAGATGTTCCAAAACCTCACTGATTTCCCTAATGTTTAGTAAAAAGACACGCATACAAAGAGAGATCATTGTCTTGCTTCATTCAATTGCTCCCCACCCAACAAGTTTCATGGCTGAACAGAATCTCTCCAGTTCAAGTCCAACATACTCTCACACCTCTTGTTCACTCTTCGTAGTTCCATGATATCAATGAGGTACCCAAAAGAGGGTGTCTTATTAAAAACCCACAGGAATGCATTTAGAAATTGCTATGCTAGTGAAGCTAATTTGCTCAGACTTGTTCACAAGGAAAAACATCAATGCAGGTGGCGGAGTCTTCCAATGATCTTCTCCTACCACAACAGCAAAAGGGAATGTAGCAGGAGAGGGAAACACACTAGCCTGCAAGTGTTCACAACAACTGGCAAACATGAAGAAGAACAATAACCAAAAACAAACAAACCCTAAAACTTGCTAGACTTTACACCTATATTTAAGATCTCAGCACCACCCCCTGGATCTTCCCATAGTGACAGTAATTACAGGTTTCATAACCTGTCTAGGATGGATAGGTTCTCAACACAATGCTACAGAACATGAAGGTGGCACAATATCATAATCCCTATCTGTGTTACAGCTATGAAACTTTGATATTGTAGCCATTTCCTTTTATGAAGGGTTGGGAACTTCTTTCAGTTGAAGGGCTGCGTTTCCTTCTGGGCAACCTCCAGGGGCCCCATGCAAAAGTGAGCAGTGAAACACATGTAGATTTTACCTCTACACAATAGGTTACTTTTGACAAAGTCTCACACACCCCTGTCAATCCTCCATTCAAGCAAGCAGGAGTTACCGTATTTTTCGCTCTATAACACGCACCCGACCATAACACGCACGTAGTTTTTAGAGGAGGAAAATCCGTAGGCATGCCACCCGTAGGCATTCCCTCCATAACACGCACAGACATTTCCCCTTACTTTTTAGGAGGGAAAAAGTGAGTGTTATGGTGCAAAAAATACGGTATTATCAGTGTTCAGCGATACTTTCCAGTCATGCAAACACACAAGGATGGTGCAAAATATGACTGGTGAGGGGTGAAACCTGGGAAATATGACTTGGCCAGGGAGAATCCCAAGAATCAGATAGAGAGGCCTGGAGGACTGCATTCAGCCCTAGAGCCCAAAGTTCACCATCCTTGTCTTGTAGCATAGGTACCTTTGTCTTCCATCTCATTGGTTTGAGAGCATGAGGTGCAGCTACTGCTGTACAGTTTCATCGCCCTAAGATGGATTCTGTTTCATAAAATGGCTCCTGCGCACTGGCTAAGGGCTGGTCCCAGACACTACAACAGTGTGGATACATTAATAGGTTCGTAACTTTTCAGGTTTTGGGAAGAAAAACCAACCTGAGCCAGACACAAAGCAAGCCAACAGCGGATCCCTCCAATGAGGCACCTGTCTCCAACTTAAAAACTGAAACCAGCATCAATACTATTTCAGCTTTGTACAGAAACAAGTCCAGGAACAGACAAGCTGGAGATGGGGGAAGAAAAAGGACATTAGTTTGGACATTAGAACAAGAAGATCCCAGAAAGGAGTCCGTGGTCATGCAAGGCCACATCCAACTATCACAGCTGTAGAGGCTCGCTATTGGAAAAGGTTGGAGCAGTGTTAGAAACTGAGATAAGAATGCTAGGAGCCATTGTAGGCACCAAAACAAAATGTCTAGGCAATGAATCAGGGGGTCTGCAACGTAGTGCAGCAGCAAAGATGCTCTTTTGCTACTGTTCTACCCCACCAAACACCTGATTCACCTGGCAGTGCAGTAGAAGCAAAAAAAAAAAAAAAAAGGACTTGTCTTTTCCTGCTGGGCAAATCAGGTGTTTGACAGGGATAGAGCATCTGTCAGACTGGACCCGTCAGACCAGCTGACTGCAGCCAGGCAGGTGGAGATGTGACTGGCGCCCGGTAATTTCAAATGCTGGTTGGAGCTACCTGTGCCTACAGAGTTGCTCCTTTTACTTTTGGCAGCAGTCTCACCCAACCCTGTATGACATAAGAGGGTTATAGACAGAGCTGTAACCAAAGCAGCCTGTCCCATCCTCAGTGTATATGGGTTGACATCATTTTATAAGTGAAGAGAATGCACACCAGTTAGCCTTAACTGTGGCCAGCATCAATCCAGCTGTATCATATGTAATGCCACCGTGGGGAGGACAGGCAAAATTCACACGCTATAAGAGAGGTACAATTATGATTAAGTACTGGGGGTATTAAGTGTATATCCACCATTTAAGTCTTTTAACTAGACACTGAGCAAAAGGTGGGCATCAAAACTTTAGGTCTTTGCATTCAATTAACAAACCTTCATACAAATGCATTACAGCCCTTTCTATAAAGCAGCTTGCCAGTTTCTCACAAACCTAGGACAGCAAGTAGAAATTTTATGAGTGCTCAAATGTACTGAAAGACGTGCAAAGCTATGGGGGCAGGATTATGCTGTGGAAAGATGTTGGCCTGGGTGTGCTCTGTATGTGCTGAAGTCTGTGATTAGTCATGCTTCACAAAAGCTTCAGGGATTGCTGTTCTCATCCTACAGACTATTAGCCAACTGTGGGGGTTGAAGAAGAGGAATGGCAGGATTATCTAGATTCAACAGCTACCTGCTAGTAACATATTCCAATTACTTGCCCCACGATGTGAATTTTCTGCAATCTTTTAAACTTACTTCTATGTGGAAGGACTGAACTCTGTATTTTTTACAATCCAGCCCTCTGTCTGCTTACACTCAACAGTCCTAACAGGTGAATCTGGGCTTGTTCTACAGTGTGTGTATGGTTGCAGTACTACTGAAATGAACTTAAGATTCTAGCAAAGATGCCTAGCAGTTGATGCATAGTGAAACCAGTCCCAAGATACCAAAGGCAAATTTGAGGGCACATGACTAACAAAAAAGACTGCTCATCCATACTTAGCAACTGCAGTTGCCATTTATTTATTTATCCAATATTAAGCTCACCTCAAAAGTTAAGCGTAGGGCATGTGAATGTCTAATAATTTATTATTATTATTATTATTATTATTATTATTATTATTATTAATCATTTATACCCCGCCCATCTGGCTGGGTTTCCCCAGACACTCTAGGCAGCTCCCAATAGAATATTAAAAACATGATAAATACAGCAAACATAAAAAACTTCCCTAAACAGGGCTGCCTTCAGATGCTTTCTAAAAGTCAGGTAGTTGTTTATTTCCTTGGTATCTGATAGGAGGGCATTCCAGAGGGCAGGTGCCACTACCGAGAAGGCCCTCTGCCTGCTTCCCTGCAACCTCACTTCTCGTGGTGAGGGAACTGCCAGAAGGCCCTTGGCACTGGACCTCATGAATATGGGAATAGCTGATTGGCATACCTGCAATGCAGAATGCTTGTATTCTCACAGGAGCAATACTGAAGTAGCCAAACTAGTTGTATTCAAGCCTATTAATCATTCGCTTAAATGATAAATCTTTGAAGAGATTGTAAAAAATCCTTTTGTCCAAAGAGCAGAGAACTGACAAATCATTAGCAAACGCGCTCTTCCATATCTTTCCCTTGCATCGTCACTCTGTCTAAAGTGATAGTTCACTTGAAAGAAGAGTCACATTGATTAAAAAGTTTGTGCTCTGGAGTAAATAAGGCCTCCTTTACTGATGCTAGAGAGCTTCCAAACCACCAATTTTTTAAAAAATGAAACTTCCGCTCTTAAGGTCTTTGCCCAGGGCAGCCTCTCAGCCACTGGCTCTCTTCCTTGATCTACTCTGGACAACTGTTAATAACACCCTGTTTATGAATATACATGCCAGTTTTCCCCCTCAGCTATTCTGTGGTCCTATCCCTCACACTGTGCTCATCAACTCCCTTTTTCCATCCACCTCAACTGTCAAAATCCCATCTAACTAAACCTGACTGCCTTTCTTTGACAAATGACTGCAACCTCCAGCCAATTGGAGTCTTCCTCTCATCCAGGCCAATCCGAGTGAATTTACCTGTTCTAAGCTCCACCTAATAAAATCTCAAAGCGGTAGTCTCACTCTTCTCTGTCAGAACTTGTTACCAAGATCTATTGCTACACAGGTTTGCAATATCATAACGGTACAAAGCCTCGAATTGTCACAGAACATTGCAGACACACACATTTACAGACATTTATACACACAGAGAGAGAATTTCTTCACATTCCCCAACTCCAATATCCATTGTGCAATCCTCCAACAGCACCAAGTCCACAAAGTAATCAAAGTCCCTCAGAGATGTTATGTATTTGGGTCAACTTGCAGAGGCCAGACAGCTGTTTCTGCTCAGGTTTGATGGCAGACCAGCTGCTTTTAAGCAATGAGTTCATGCAATGGATTACATCACACATATTCTGATAGTTCATGTGCCAGGCCCTGGTTAGGTGACTGAAGTTCTAACTTGCGAGTAGTAGTGCGGGTAAATGCACAACTCTGAGTAAATAGAGCAATTCGGAGACAATGAGAACCAGAATATGACACATCCTAGCAGTACCAACAACCTGGATTCAATGCAAAATGTTCCCCCAAAAAACCCTTCCCATCACCAACCTTTAAGGCCAATAATGAATATAGCACAGGTTGATATAGTACACTGCTAGCAGCAAATATCCAAACAGACAAAATGTGACTACACCAATGTATTGTTTACAGTGACATCACAACATTGCTATAATGCTCATACAGATCAAACACTTATTTTATGCTTGAAGTAGATTGAAGCCAAGACTGACAGCATGGTAGAATCAATCATACCATTTCTCCCAGGTGAAAGGAGAAGAGGAGATATTGTTTAAAGTCTACATAACCAGGTTTAAGATATGTGCTACTTGCCTCTAACATTTTCACCCCCTACAACACCTTGGCACCCTTACAGAAAGCAGAAATAAAGGTTCTAGGAGTAGAGCAACTTCACACGTAGGTCTCCATTTTGAAAGGGTTTATTGTTTCTTCATCACTACTGATCTTTGCCAAGAGGAAAAAGAGGATCAATACTTTTTTGCCTATATTATTAAAACACTGAGAGCCCACCAACAAACAGCATAAATTACCACTGCCATCCCCAACAAGCAAAGTTCAAAAGCTTTGCAACTAAGCAGCAGGAAGGACTTAAGAAAACCATCTATCATCCACCATGCCTTTATGGGAGCAAACTCAACCCAGAGAAAGACATAATTTCCATGAGCAGAAATTGTTCAGCTTACAGTATATGAGAATAGACAAAGTGATATACACTTTGGCCATTTTCACACAAGAGTTAAAAGAGTTTATGCTCAAGTCTGCAAGTGTCAAACCTACATTGGGTAGAATGTACATTTACTTGCTCTTCAGAACTCTATTCTGCAGTAACAACATTCAGACGCAACAGAAAACAGACCAAGAGGGGTTAAAATGTGCTTTTTTTAGAGTTGTAAAATATCACTCTACGTGTGTACATAGAATCAAGTTCCAACAAGTTAAATAGGACTTGGTTCCTAGTTAACTATACTGTATTTACTTATGCAGCCTGAGAGAAAATGTCGCAAGACAAAATAATTTTTATGTGTTCCAATGATGCTCACAGATTGAAGATAACAGAAATGCCTGGAGTTTAGCAAAAGCAAAACAAAAACTTAAGGGCTGATACTTCACTACAGTGATACTTAGATTTCTGTCCCCTGGTCCCAGTTGTTATGCCTTCTCTTTAATCTGATTTTATACACTGAAGACTGCTTCTCAAGTAATGTCTTGGAGAACCCATGGTTGCCACCCAGTAGACAGTCAATGGACTGGTTCACACACATGTGCATGAACTAGTAAGAGGCTAAGCAAAGTCTCAGGCTTATACACTCCCCCTCCTCTCTTTGTATATGGCTAGAAGGACTTCACTAGTATCTAGCTTCCATTTTTACTAATCCTGGCCAGCCCTTAGGTAATTCATCAGTTTCAAAACAAGTCCAGCTTTACACAATGGGTTATGAAGTTGATGGTATGAGGAATCTCTCCCTTCACTCCACTCCCAATGTATTGTGGGACTCCCAACTACCTTTGTTCCTGGACTTTGGCCTTGCTAACTCAGGTTGAAGGGAGTTGGGAGTTAAACATCTATTGGGTCATAGCTTCCCCATTCACTGTTGAAACCAGGAGTGCAAATTCAACAAGATTCTTATCAACATCCAATACATTCCCCAATAATAATTGAGAAACAATCATGTTAACAAAGGTCTGATGGATTCCACACAACTAACTTGGAAAACAAACTGAACAGCATGCATGAAATGAATCCACCCCAGTCCATCACCATTTTATACCCATACCAAGGTAAACTTTCTCTGACTCTGTTGTACCTGGAGGAAATGCCATGTAATTATTAAATATATAGGATTTTTAAAAGCAAAGGAAGTAAATAAAGGAAAGAGGTTTTTCAAGAAACACTAAAGGAAAGAAGAGAGAAAGCACACAAGAGCAATAAAAATTACAATGTGAGGAAGATGGAGGTTACCAGAATATGAGAGAATAGTCTCCCAAACCTGTAATTTAATATGACATATTCTCACTGGGAAAAACACAATTATCCACCACTGTTAACTATACTATAACAAAACAGGATGGTATTCTATATATTACTGGATCATATAAAGGAGACAAAATAGGTTTGCAACTTTCAATATTCTCTGAAAGTTTATCAAAATGCCATTTTACAAGGATCAGTGTATTAAAGCAAGTGAAATTTAAATATGCTTGACTTTTCTCCCATTTTTATCTAACCACAGTTTTAAAACCAACATGCACATAAGTATTGGATATACAATATACATTTCATGTTAACAGTGTCCCTGCCATCCAAAGCATTCATTGTTTACCATTCAAACATCCATCTCATTCACTAGAATTCTTGTTGGGAACATGTGAAACTATGGAATATTTTATCACCTACAAAGCTATTAACTGCACTGCCTGCAATCCTATGCACACTTATCAGGAAGTAAGTCCCACTAAAAACACTGTGTGGCTTACTTCCAAATAGACATGCCTAGAAGTAGCCTGTATTTGCAAAAAGGCAACATCATACATGCACCTAAGATTGGGGGTGGGAGGAGGGGAGAACACGTGGCTATGACAAGGAACAGACATTCGAGATACATGTAGCTTCCCAACACTCCTTCAGTTTTCAAATATAAAGTTCTATTGTGTAAAAACTAGCATATGATGTCATCTCTCTGAATACACAATAGTAGAGATTCCAAAGATACCATTCCAAGGCTGCATCAACTTGCATTTTACTGCAAATGCTAAATGTATTAGAAACTAGAAATCTTTTTTTAAAAAGTACTTACACAAGTATATATGCAGTATACGTAACCATAAGCAAGAACAAAAACAAATAGAGCAGTGTTCTTCCTGACAGCGTTGTTCAGGGTGATAAAATCATGTTTAAAAACCAAATAGTCAGGGCCTCATCTGAAGGAACAAAAGATGAGAGAAGGGGTGGGGCAGGCCATTGCCCATCAGGCTGCAAATGACTCTTATTTCCCATGCATTATGCTAATCAAGTCAGTCATTTCCACCTGACTGTTTTCTCCCACCCCCAGAAACACACCCTACAACCATTGTTCTTGCAGCCAGGATTCCCTTTCCATCTCTTGTAACAACAGGCTATGCAGGAGGACAGGAATCAAAGCTTTCCAAAGGCAGAGATTTATCATCCATCAGTCCTTCTATTTGCTCCCAGGACTGTCTCTGCCTTTGGAGAGACTCATCACCGTACTTTGGATTGTCCTGAATACCGCCGTTTGGTAGCCAAGCCCCATACCAAAAGTCCTGTTGGGATGCATTTTGGCTTGCCTGCTGATGAAACTGAGTGTGTGATGATTGATAACATTGTCATTTATCTGTTTTAGATCTCTTAGTAGTAGCCATTGCCAGAACATTGTCCTGTTCGCCTCTGTACAGTTCCATACTTATTTCAGACATCATGGTAGATTGCAATGTTTATCTGGTGATAACATTGCAGTGTTTAGCTGGTGAGTTATCGCGGTTGAAAACCAGATATTGCCTAGCCCTTACACACATTGTGATTTGTGATATATTGCCAGCTCAAATATTATGAAACAATTATCATGATGTGAACTTCAAACCGGTTTTGGAAGATATATAAATATATTGCCCTGCCCTACTTCCTTCCAGGGTGAGGGGGAATGACAAAGGCTTTGCCAATCCCTTCCTCCCAAGGACAGGTTGTGTGATCTAGGCAAATTTGAGAGGACTTGAACTATGATCTTAACCATGCACTAACTAGCTGTCATGAATAGTTATTTTTGACTGCAATTTCCCACACTTCCTTACTGCATAAATTCATTTCTTAAGAGACTCACATGAGGATTACAATTTGATGGACACTTCTGGAATTTACCCTGTGTATGGAGGGTATAATAGTTGTACTCCATTTATCATTAAATAAGTATGTAATTCAGTGGCATTAGGGTTAAATAAGTTAAGAAGCATGGAGAGAATATTATGTCTGAGGAGAAACTAAGTACTGTAAAGGATGGCAGAAGGGGGGCTTTTGTTTGGATTTCTATGAAGCAGTTTGAAAATTGGAGGCGCTTTCAAAATCTAAACTGTCCTTAACTTATGTGATAGGGCTGCCTATTGCTGGTTTACAGATGCATAAAGGCGAACAATATAAAATTAAAACATTCAAATGGTTTTCCTGAAAGTAGTGTTCTACAAAGCTCTTCCAAGTGTTTATTTATTCCACACACAGACACACCCCTCCACATTTTGACAAGGCCCTCAAAGGTATGGAATCGGAGACAGAAAATACTTTGAAATTCCATTCATGGAAAATTCAAATGTATACTGAAAAAGAGGGAAAAGTAAAGGAACCAAACAGAAACAATGAATGAAAGGGGGGGGAGGAGGATGAATTTCTAAATGTCTAGATTACTTGTCAGTTAGAGATTGTGATCTTTTCCAGACCTTTATCGTGCCAGTCTAGGACACTGCTTTCACAATTTGCCAGCACGTAAAACTGTCAAATGTTACTGATAATATTACTGCAGCAACAACAACTACTGACTAAACATAGCTAGCAAACAGCCAACAACCCTCCTCTGTTGCTTGCCCCCCAACAACTAGTGCTCAGAGCCATGTCTGATGTTTAATTACCAGCTAGAAAGTTCACTTCAGGCCACTGTTCTAAAAAAATATATGCACACCCCTATGTTTTAAAATGCACAAGAAAGCAGCAAGGGAGGGTTGCAAACATGACCACTTGTCAACAACGCTTACTATAAATACCTCCATCTTTTCTTTTTTAGGAAATTAAAGTTCTTTGTTCTTTCCCAGTACTGTACACAGTTCTATGCAGCCATATTTTTAACAAAGAAACTATCCATAAAACCCTATTTATATTAACATGTAACAAACCCTGTTTTACCTATGCAGTGGGACAATGTTTCAGCTTCTGTAACAAATGTGTCATTAGATTATAAATTACATTTTATACAACAAAAAATTATATTTAGAATTGATTGGAGTCCGCTACATTTGTATAGAACGGGACTACCTACGTCGACAACATGCTGCTGGAGATGTAATAAGGGAAATGCTTCTTTGAAGCACATGTTTATGAAATGTCTGACACTTACAAATTTGTGGAGGAAAGTACTAGGATGCATAAATACTACATTAGGAAAATATTTAAAATTGGCTGATGATAATATTACTTGAAACTATATACCAACTATAATGGATTTGATGATGGGCCATATTGTAATCACAATTTTATGTATTTTTTATCTTTTTTCCTTTCACTTTACTTCCTCACTGAAAACTTGCAATAAAGTATGAATATAGAACATATGCTTATTCATTACTCATATGCAAACAGATTTTACAAACATATCTTCAATAACGTGTTTTTAATTGTTTTTTATTGAAAGATTTTCATGGATAACAAACGCACAGATAGTGCCTATATTTTCAGTTCATAGAATCTTTTCTATAGGTCAGTTACATTCTTAATAACATATTTAACAATAGGTGCAGTCTTAGATACAGAAAACAAGAACCTGAATGTAAGAATTTTTATGTCACTTTGGGAAATTGTTTTTAGCAGTAATGCTACCAACAAGTTTATTACATAAACCAAGAGTCAAGGAGAATATTTCTATCGCTTTCAATTCCTGCCCAGATTCATAATTGCAGCTCCACAACTCTAATGAAAAGAATATGAGCAAGTGAAAGAATGATGGTGCAATCCTTAAACATATCTACTCAGAAGGAAGTCCAACTGGGAGTTGTTACTTAGTAAATGCACTCAGTAGTGCAGGCTAAAATAAGTGAAATTCTACGTATCTAGGCAAATACCAAGACCTCATTAAATTTCAGGAGACTCCTGGACTGATTCCAAGAAAGGATACTGAATAAATAACCCCAATCCCTTTGTTCATTAATAATAATCTTATATGGCAAACCTGTATAATAATAATAAAATATTGTATTATATTGCAACATGAAATTATCATTAAGTGATGAGTTGTTTGAAAGTTACCTGGATTGAGCCTTCCATAAAAGTTCCTCTTTATTAAAGATTTTGTATCTTGTCATGAACTCTCTATATATTCACACACTCACACTTAACCACTGTTTATGTTTGTTTGTGCATGCATGATGTATCATGTCCACCTTGGTGAAGAAACTTACATTTTCCAAGCCTTGAGTAAAAACCTTTTAGATGCCAGCAAAGAGTGACAAATTCATTTCCTTCCCTATTACACCACAAGTGCACACCCCCATATTTTCCACATTTATATACCTGGGAAGCAGTCCTCAAAGTAGTGTCAATGCACAAAGTTATTAGAATAAAATGCTTTCCCCAACTCAACTCAACTCAACTCAACTCCAACCCCACCTACCCCCACCCCCCGCATTAAAAAGTCTTGTTCCATTTGTATTTTTCAGTCCTGTTTACCAAAGGTAGAACTTCCACTGCCTGTGCATGACTTAATTTGAGCCAGGGCTCAGAGAGAGAACCAGCTTGGTCATCCCAGGACCATCATACAGCAACATCCAGATAAAGAGTAATGAATAGAAAGGTGTTGGTTCACATCTGAGAAACTACAGCTAGTATTCATCATCTAGAAATAAGAGGTAAATTTTTGAGGGCAGAGGACTTGGTTTTCAGATAGATTTGAGAGCCGGCTTCTCTCTTTTAAAATAAGCCACTATGCCCAGGCAAAGTTCTAACTTTGTGATGCTGAGCAATTTGTCACCAGCACCACTTAACAGCATCAGGAGGAATTACTGATTTGCCAGTGATTTAAATTATTTCAGTCACCAAGCAGAAAGCCATGATTTGAACTGTTTATTTTCAACCATTTCCCCATGAATCAGTTATTTTCAAGAGAAAAGACTGTCCTAAGCAGAGAGGACTTTTCCCCCCAAATGAACACTAGTGCTAGACTAGATTCAAACACAATCCGATGCACGTTTTCTCAAAAGTCCCACTTGGTCCAAGAAGAGTGCACAGGGGTGCAACATCAGTCCATCTCCAACAAGAAGCTGCAATAGGACACACATGCTTTTGAGCCATTAGTGTAGCTTACATTCTCTCCACCCCCTGCTAGAACTGTTGTTATTTAGTATGATAAATCATTGTTGATTCCCCAATATTAGTAGGCCCCCACCAACAGGGTCACCTGACTGATGGGAATGATATTAAGTCAAGTGTTCAGAGAGAACAACAAGGCACAAGGGAGCAGTGCCTTCCGCTTCCATGGGTGGAGTTCACAGGTGGGTTCTGAGTAGCTCCCACAGGGAGCTACTACACACTTAGTCAGTGGCCAGATTTCACTGTCTGGAATGACTTTTGTCTTTAACAACAGGATGTGAACCTCTCCCACCCTGCTTCTAGAGGGAATAAACTCATTCCGACTATAGCTCAGTACAGGCTGACATTACTGTTTAGCCCAAGCAAGGACAGAAACATGCTTAAAATGATTTGGCAGTGGCCAATTTCAAAATCTGGCTGCCAGTGTTTAGCACAGGGCTCCCCCCTCTTTTTTTTTTTTTTTTTTTGGTGGTGAGGAATGGGGCGGTCACATTCCTAGGCACACAGCATGGAATTTCTAAGATCCTGGGCCACCAGGCTCCTGGGATTTTGCCCACCATTAACTCAGAGAGCCAGAGTCCCCCAGCAACTATTCTCAAGTGACAGCTTGCAGCACTGGGAGTGGCATAAACTAGCAAGGAAGGAAGCCATGTTAACCCCTCCTCAATCAGTGCACAGTCATACTAGGAGGCTACTACAGGCTAGAAAGCAACACAGGATCAAAGGGAAGGATTAGGGGTCCCAAAGGGGCAAGAATATAAAGCACTCATCGTTCTATGCAAAAAAACCCCAAACCCACTGCTGCCGCCTCCATGACCCTCCTCCCCTAAAGCCTTTCAAAACTATAACAAGGGAATCAGGGGCACTGCTATTCTATGCACTTGCCAAAAGAACAGCAGCCACCTAGATCTGCGGCTGTAAACAAACTTACTTCATATCATCTCCGACCACTCCCTAAATTGCAGATGGATGCCAGAAGAGTAAGTGAGAACAAACACAGAGGTACTCAGAGTACTGGCAAAATTAAAAAATAACCAAGCCATAGAGCAAAAGACTCTGGAAGGAGGAAACAAGCAGGCAAAGGAAGAGTCAGAGCAGGCTTCAGGTTTTGTTTTTTTCTGGAAGATGCAATGCCCCTCCCATATCCCCCTTTGCTTGGCTGGCAGGAAGTGTTTACAGAAAGCAGAGACCACACAAACCTAGGCAGGGAGGCAGGCAAGCAGGTGATTCTTAACCCTCCATTAGCCCCAAACACTGTCAGACTGGAGGACAACAAGCACACTGTGCTGGGGCGGAGGGGGAGCGAAGAGAGAAAGAGATCACATAGTCAGCCTACTTCCTTGTGTGCAAACAAGATGTGCAGGTCCACAGCTTTTAGAGCTTGTGGTACGAGGTGGCTACTAGACTAGGACAGGGGGTGACAGTATTGCCCCGTTACCCCTTCATCTGCACACAAGCATCACACCATGCACCTGCAAATCTCTATGCGGGGATCCCTAAAGCCTGGATACGCAAGCATCTTTACGAAAGGTTCAGCTTGTAACAAGTGAAGGACTAACAACAAAGGGGAGGAGTCAGAAACCTCAGAATGAAGAATACAGTGCAACCACATGCCTGAAGAATACAGGAGGCTACACCCCTCACCCTCGAACGTAACACTGTCACCCCTGCCCTCCCCATCTACATGGAGACAGGCGCACCCCATTGCAGGCTGATATTCTCTCTCTCTCTCTCTCTCTCTCTGTGTGTGTGTGTGTGTGTGTGTGAGAGAGAGAGAGAGAGAGAGAGAGAGAGAGAGAGACGCACACGAGGCCATTTTCTCAATACACACACACATCCACTGTTGCTTCCTTGTCAGAATGTATGACCTCACGCTTCCCTCAAGGCTCTTCTTTCCAAGGGACGCCTCCCAAACTTACCGTCAACAACCCACCCCGACACACACACACACACACACACTTATGCCCCTGACCGACTCTCTTATACTTGGGCGTTTAAAATGCTATCGTGGGGAGCGGGGAGGGGGGGCAGAGCTGGACTTCACCGTTCACTTTGGAAACTCGGATTGCAGCTGCAGCAGCTTCAGCTGCGTTCCAGGAAGAGAGCGCGTCCATGGCAGGCGAGCCCGCCTTTTTGTTGGCCGGCAAAGCCCTGCTCTGCGACGCCAGGCTGCCTGCAGCCAGCAGCTCTCCCCGCTGTCCCCACACATGCTCCCTGGGACACGCCGCCGGAGCCACTGCAGTGCTTGCTGCTGCGAACTACACCCATCGCTTGGAACGTCTCCTGAGCAGGCTGCGAGGAGAGACGGGCGACGCTCGCCCCACAGACTACTGGGCACTCGGTTGCCTTTCCTGTTCTTTTGCTGCTGCTAACAAATTACTTTTCCAAGGGAGAAGGCTCGGGGAATGCACTGCTCCCGCCCACCCACAAAACAGCAAAATAAATCGGGGCGGGAAGGCGTTTTACTCACCGTCTGCTGTCCCCCCCACCACGAGGCTACTTTCCTTGCAAAGGCAGTAGAGTAAAGCTGCGCTTTTCTCAGGGGAGTCAGTGGGGCTTTTAAAGGCAGCGTGGGGAGCAATGCAAAGTTTGCATGGGGGGAGGATCAGACCCCCGGGATAGATCCACAGATCCTTGTGTCCGTTTGCCTGCAGGCGGCTGGCTGCTCCAAGTCAGTTCCCCGCTGGCCCGATGCAGTGGTGAACTTTCCACCTAGGCGGCGGCGGCGGAGCCCCCTTCTTGCAGCGCCCTCCCCGCATTGGCACCCAGCATCCAGGCGCTCTCAGTGCTGCGGGAGGGCGGGGAGCGGCGGCTGCTACGGCGTCGGCGTCGTCAGCCTGGACAATGTGTGTGTGCGCGCGAGGCGAGCCCCAGGCGGCGAGCAGCACACGCCCAAACTCCGCTCGCTCCCCGCCCCCTCGTCACTCACAGCCTCCTCCCGGAGCAGCCGATAGGCGCTTGGGCTGAACCTCGGCGCCCCCCGCCGCGGCCTCTCCGCTCCTCCGACCTCGTGGTGGGCTGCGGGGCCTGTCAATCACGCCCCGCGCTCCCTTCTCCCCGGGCCCCGCCTGCCGGCCGCGCTGCTACTGCTTTGGCCTGGGCGCGCGGCGAGCTCTGAAGGGGCTTGGAGAGGAAACGGGCGTCGCGAGCGGCGAGCGGGGAATTGCCTCTTCTTTTGCCACGCTTATTTTTAGAGCTCTCCGCTTCCTCCAGTCAAATGAAGCTTCCTCTCCTTTCTTCCGGGTGCAGCTCTCTCCCTTTCCCGCTCAGCAATGCGTTTCCTTCCATTCCTGGCTCCCCCCACCTTAGTCTCCACTCTGCAGGCTCCGCGTTTGCTTCCCCCACCCCAAAAGGCCCGCTTTCTGTACGTGGCCTGGCTGTGCTCTGTCTCTCCGCTCTCCCCGCCTTTTCTCTTTCTCATCCTGCCGCCGCCGCCGTTGCTGCTTCCATTGGGCGCCTGTCCCCGCGCTGTTGTCTGTTTTCCCTGCTCAGGGGTGGACGGCGTGAGCTGCCAGGCTGTGAAATGAACAGGGCGCGGGAAGACCGCCTCCGCCCTGGGGGAAAGTCGTAGTGGGGGTCGCACAAAGGAAGGAAACGAGGGGTCTGTCGCAAACTCGTCGTGTTCTCCCAATATTGGTCCAGGTCAATTAATTAAAACGTTCCCCTGCATGAAAACGCAGGTTCCAATGGTTCTTTAGAGGACATTCTCAAAAGCAATCAATATTTAAGTTTGTTTTTTCTCCAGAAGCTTTCGTTTTGCCGTAACCTCCACCCTACTCCTGAAAACATAAGATTCTGAATTAATTCCCATAACCTTGAGTGTGAGCATTCAAGCGTGGTTAAATTAAAGCACGATAAACTAGGGCGGAGGGAGGTGCATTCTTTCAAAGCATCTTTATGTAAATATGCTCACCAAACATATACAGAATGCCCATCAAGTTGGC
This sequence comes from Podarcis bocagei, assembly GCF_964188305.1. Taxonomy (NCBI): domain Eukaryota; kingdom Metazoa; phylum Chordata; class Lepidosauria; order Squamata; family Lacertidae; genus Podarcis; species Podarcis bocagei. The sequence continues at coordinate 80,479,363 of NC_138125.1, read as the reverse complement.
CATAGTGTGAGCAGAGGAAGGTCATTATTACACATCCATGGACTTCGCATTCAGGCTACAGCTTAAAGTTGAGTACATATGGATGGATAGATAGATAGATAGATAGATGATAGATAGATAGTTAAGCCTGCGGAATCGTGAGAACTCAGCAACATGATTGCTCTTACTCTGCTTCAGTTAATGTGCATAGCAGGTACGGATTTTTTCTCTTCCCATAGAAGTGGTTGATAGCCTAACATTTGGTGGTCTAGCATTGGGATGGAGGCTTAAGTTGTCCTATACTCCCAGTGCCCAGGGTGTGGGTCAAGTTTTTCTGCCTTTCAACCAGGGCCCAGATTGCCAACACTTTACACTGTCCCATAGCAGTTAGGGGGAGCCATGGAAAGCTAATTGTACTCTTGTTCTGCATAAGGTCTACCCTCTGTTCTGTTTTTTGGCCAAGCTAAAGTGTCAGAACTCAAGAACTGGCTTCAGTTTTATACACTGAGTGGTAGAATGATGACCACTATTATGACAGCTGAGGGACAGAGATAATGAATTGCAATGTACTATTTAAAAATTATACAGCATAGGTATTATTTATTTCAGTAAAATTATACCCAATTCTCTTCCATCATGGAACTCATTGCAGTGTACATGGGACAAAATGATCAGATTCAGGCATGCTTGGTTTCAGCAATGCGGTTGTATCATGTGCGCGTGAACCATTGTGGCATGTACTGCAAGACAGCAACCTAGATCAGTGTTTCCCAACCTTTTTTGGGCAAAGGCACACTTGTTTGATGAAAAAAATCTCGAGGCACACCACCATTACAGCCCCGTGACGTCAGCGCGCAGCGTCACGCCGGGAGGGACGCACGAAAGTGTAAGTTTCAATTTTTTCCCTCCCCCTTGCCGGGGAACCTCCAAGCTTTGGGGGTGGGGGGGGAGGAGGCAGCAAAGCGAGGCAGGAAGGAGAGCACGGCTTGGCTGGGTGAGCTTTGGCAGGGGCAGGGAATGAGAGCCGCGAGGCGGGCGCTGCGGACGGAGGCGCTGCCCGCCGAGCTCGCAGGCAGGCAGACGGCGAGAGCCCCGCGCTGGGCGGCCTCTCCCCGCCTCTCGCTGCCCGACTCTCCCGCCTCCCTCCAGGCAACATCTCGCGGCACACCAGGCAACATCTCGCGGCACACTAGTGTGCCGCGGAACAGTGGTTGGGAAACACTGACCTAGATAGCAGTCTGCAGCTGCTACAGGGTTCCAGAAGGGCAGTATGGCCATTGGAGAGAGCCAGAGAACCATTGTTAGGTGTAAGTGATTAACCCTTCTGTACCATCTTGCAGCTTAATAAATTTTAGTGCCAGTTGCATTTGTTTTCACACATGAAGCAAAAAGTCAAAACGATACCTTTCCCACATGTTCTTAATCGCATACAAGCCCTATGCAGACATGCTAGTTAGCCCCTGGCCCCTCAGCATATTAGAGGCTGTTGCTGTCTTATTACCCACCCTTTAACATCAGATCCCAGGGTGGGTTAAAATTCAGTGTTAAAAACAAATTAAAATGAATTACAGTCACAGGAATGGAGTGGGTCCTGGAAACACATATTTAAGATGTCAAAGCCCAGGGTAAAAAATGCGTATCTTCAGCATGTGATGGAAGCTATATAATGAAGGTTCCAGACACACCTCTGGGGAAGGAATTCCATAACCAAGGAGCTGCCACAGAGACTGCCCCCTTAGCTGATCTCAGCACTTAAAAGGGAATATAAAATAATAAAATTTTATTTATATCACGCCCTCCCCAGCCGGGCTCAGAGCGGCTAACAACAGTAAAGGTAATACAGCTTTCTAAAATCAATTCATTCTAAAATAAATTCAAAATCAAATTAATGGCAACCATAGGGCTAGAGTTCTGAGGATTACCAAAGGAGGGGGTCAGGCTGTGCCTTGGCCAAAGGCCTGGTGAAAGATGTCAAGTCCCGCAGGGCCCTAGTCTCTTGTGACAGAGCATTCTTTCAGATATTTTGTGCCTAAGACATATAGAGCCTTAAACACAAATGTTTAAATTTATACATTGGACATTCCATTACAACAGGGGCCAACTCAAACCAATGTGCATGGGCTTCACTCATGTTGAGAGCTATGCAGTGCGGCGGACCTGTGCACATGTGATTTCTAACATATGGCCATTGGGCTCTCCAATGGGGTAAGGTTAGCAGAGTCATACCCACCACCACCAACAACCTGTGTACAAATAAAATATCTGCACAGTGCTATAGAAAGATGGAGACTGGAGCATCGACATAGCCAGGATTTATGGGGGGCAGGCTTTATGTTAATGGGGGGAGAACCAAGTTATCTGCGACACAATTGGTCAGTTAAGTATTTTTATTTAATTACTTTATTTAGGAGGGCAGCTGCACCCCTGGCTACACCCATGTATTTACATCCATGTACAGTACTGGAGAAAGGGAAACAGCAGCCTTTCTGTAAACTGCAGCCTTCAAAAAAATGTTTCTTTTTCAAGTCTTGTACAAACAGGAACACCCTGTAAATTCACCCTTCCTCCCACCCACTGATGGAACAGATCCTCACACAAAATATAAATGAATAGTCACATCAAGAGCACCCAATAAAATAATTAAATGAAGGTGTCTGTCCATAGTCTGCCACTGTTGCTCATGGTTGGTAGCCACGTTCCTTTGTATATATGCAAATGAAATAAAGTCAAACCAGCCTGCTTCACTTTATTGCATGATAAGGTTTATTGAGTTCCATGAACCTCTTACGTTAAAGTAGGTTATACTTTTATATGACACATTTCATGTAATTATTATATGATGTAGTACAATAATCTGTTATCATGCCTCAGTATTACACTGCAGGCTATTCCAATTATTACAGGCTGAAAGTAAGGGTTTCATACTTGAGGTTTTGTTCCTTCTATGCCAAGGGAACATGTAATAACCTATGCAAATTAATCCACTTTGTGCAAATTATCTGGATTTGCCTAAACTTGCTTGATTTGTAGAACTTATGCTTAAACATTTTTTATCTTTGTTTTTGTTGGTTGGTTGGGTTTTTTGAAGCACTACTGTAGTTTACAAAGGAAAGAACTGATGAACAGCAAGGATGCTTGGGTAGAGGAACATTGCTAGAGGCTATAGAAAATGATAGCCATGCAAGACGTCAATGAACAATGGCACTTTTGGCAGACACATCATGATTTCCTATATAGGTTTGCAACCACGAGAGCTAGAAACTTGCTTTGTTTTCTGAAAGCTGGGTCTAAGATGTTAAGGCAACAGTCATATTTACAAAGGCACAGATTGCTAGATACCAGATTGGGTGAAACAGAATCACAAAAGAGAACTAATGACTTTAACCAAACCTTATGGGGCTCATAATCGGCAAGAGTTCAGCCTAGTGAAAATACAATCACAAGTGAGGTAACAGCTGTTTAATCTGTGACAAACACTCCTCGGGCTACATAAGAAAGATTTAGGAACAGTTTATGAAATGAACTCCTGAAGCTTCACAATATACACTAGACTCAGCTCTATATAATTTTACAAACTCTTTTATTAGCTAGTGTAGTAGGGACTATTTGCTTCAGTCACTTTGGGGCTCCCCTAAGCCCTGCTAATCAGAGAGGGAGGTTGCAGGATTTGCTTGCTTGAGCGGATTCCCCTCCTGCTTGCTACTCACAGTGATTCTCTTTGCATCCCTAAGGAGCGCATAAAATATTACATATGCCCAAATTACAGGAATGCATGCTGACGACAAATCAGGGGATCTTAAAACTACAAAACCTCATCACATAGGTTTTTCTAAATTCTGAGCATATATTTCTTGAGAGGTGGCATGAATATAAAGGTAAAGGTAAAGGTACCCCTGCCCGAACGGGCCAGTCTTGACAGACTCTGGGGTTTGTGCGCCCATCTCACATCTATTGGCCGTGGGCCAGCGCTGTCCGGAGACACTTCCGGGTCACGTGGCCAGCGTGACAAAGCTGCATCTGGCGAGCCAGCGCAGCACACGGAACGCCGTTTACCTTCCCGCTGGTAAGCGGTACCTATTTATCTACTTGCACCCAGGGGTGCTTTCGAACTGCTAGGTTGGCAGGCGCTGGGACCGAGCAGCGGGAGCGCACCCCGCCGCGGGGATTCGAACCGCCGACCTTTCGATCGGCAAGCCCTAGGCGCTGAGGCTTTTACCCACAGCGCCACCCGCGTCCCCGGCATGAATATACAGAAGTATATTTGCCAGAAAGATAATACAATGGTACGAGTTAAGAACTTAATTTGTTCTGGAGGTCCGTTCTTAACCTGAAACTGTTCTTAACCTGAGGTACCACTTTAGCTAATGGGGCCTCCCGCTGCTGCACGATTTCTGTTCTCATCCTGAAGCAAAGTTCTTAACCCAAGGTACTATTTCTGGGTTAGCGGAGTCTGTAACCTGAAGCGTCTGTAACCCGAGGTACCACTGTACTATGTAATATGAAATATGACTACTACTGCTAATACTAATTTTAAAACAGTCCCAGAGAGTCTGATGTAGTAGACAGCATCAGACCCTTTCCTAGTGACTATTCAAGGCTCAATCATGCAAACAAAAATTTCCCTTAAAAAGCATTTGGCCCTGAACCAGCAATTTGTGAAGCTCTGTGATTCTAAAAGTAGTGTTGTTTTTTGTGTGGAACAGATATATCAGGGTAAATAGTACTTTACTTCATCTAGTTGTGGGATTGTAAGGAAGGTAGTAGAGGATACATTGTTTTGATATTATCCCTCCTCACTCATGCTAGTGAGTAAACAGCAAAGCACATTCCCATTGCAACTTATTGGAAGCAAGTTGATGATTTCTTAGGTAAAGGGACCCCTGACCATTAGGTCCAGTCGCGGACAACTCTGGGGCTGCGGCGCTCACCTCGCTTTATTGGCCGAGGGAGCCGGCGTACAGCTTCCAGGTCATGCAGCCACCATGACTAAGCCGCTTCTGACGAACCAGAGCAGTGCACGGAAACACGTTTACCTTCCCGCCAGAGCGGTACCTATTTATCTAATTGCACTTTGATGTGCTTTTGAACTGCTAGGTTGGCAGGAACAGGGACCGAGCAATGGGAGCTCACCCTGTTGCAGGGATTCGAACCGCCAACCTTCTGATCAGCAAGCCCTAGGCTCTGTGGTTTAGACCACAGCACCACCCGCGTCCCCTTTATTTCCCTCTTAAAATAATAACAACACAACACAGTCTTCTTTAAAAGTAAGAATAAAATTTTACTCACATTCAGTTCACAGCAGTAATCTGAAGGCAGGCTTTATCTTGTGGTTACAGTGAAAAGAAGTCTGAGCTACGTATCTCAGACTTTCTGCTTGTGAGCTCCATCCTTTGTGAAGGCTGAGCCATGCACTAGCTAAGAATCAGGAGAGTCCAAGAGTAAGAGAGTAAGAGTCCAAGAGAGAGATGGTTGCATGGCCAGCTCTTTTATCTGCACAGCTAGGGTCATGCCCATCTACCTGGTCACACACAGGGGGAAGAGCTCCAGAGCAGGTTTGACAGGAAGTCCTCCCTGTCTGGAGCCACATTCCCCTGTGTGTCCATTCTTGCCAACAGGAAAATGTTGTACTTGACGGCTCTAGTAATAATAGATCCCACACTAGCTTTTAATGAAAGTAGTGTTTGGGGGTTTCGGTTTGTTTATTTTTTAAGGGCACACACCTGTTTTCCCCTGTTTATTGTGAGAATACCCTCTATAAATGATTCTCTGTTCATTTTTCCTCCTGAAGCTATCGCAGGAACAGAACTAATTTGAAGTGTACCAGTTATGCATGACTACTGTGCAGTGAATCTGGTTAACTGCCAACTTAACCTTAATACGTCAGTCAAATTGATTGATTGACTGAATTTATATATTGCCCTATATTCAGAGGTCTCAGGGGGTTCACAGAATAAAATCAAAATATAAAACCACAAAATACATAATCAAAACCCCACCCCCCAAAAAACCCACATTTTAAAAGGGCATAGGATGTCAATCAAATCAACCTAAGGCCTGGTTAAAAAGGAACGTTTTTGCCTGGCGATTAATGTTATATAATGAAGGTGCCAGGTGAACTTCCCTGGAGAGAGCATGCCACAGCCACTGCAGAGAAGGCCCGTTCTCATGTTGCCACCCTGCAGACCTCATACTTGCCATGTCTACTATAATAAAAATAACAATATTTAGCATGTCAGTACCAATTGAGATTAGCTCCATATGTATTAGCTCAGAAATTCTTGACACAGACAAGCATTACCTCCCATACTGGTAAAGCGTATGTCCCCACATGCTCCTTCCAAACGCTGGCAACAGAGTGTTTTTCAGGCTCTCAGCAGGCTAGGAGTGGAGCTTAGGCTCTAAACCTGTGTAGGGCAGGGGAGTGGCTCAGTAGTATATCACATGATTCATATGTAAACAATTCCAGGTTCCATTCCTTGTATCTTCACATAAGGCTATCCACACAAGGGTCCATCTCTGCCCGGCCCCAAGGACTCCCTCTAGGCCACGCCCCTTCATCCAGTCACATCCTCACTGGTCCTGCTCCACACCCTCCTCAAGTGCTTCAGCCTGGCTGGAATCTGTCCTTGAGCTGATAAGACGTCTTAGATAAAGAGGCTCTGTGTGTAGAAATTTCTGGAAAGAAGCCGACAGTACAAACCTAAGTGGCAAATCTGCTACTCTTGTCCACGTTTGCTTCTTGCCCCATTTGCTTTTGCCTCCAGCTGCTGCTGGGTTACCTTGTAGAGAATGTGGTCCTTGGTCTGGAAAAGGGTCCCTTACCCTTGGGGAAGACCATATTGAGCTTGAGGGAGCGATGGGCTGCCACAGAATAACACATCTTCCTAATTTCAAACTGTGGAGTGAACTGCATCTTCTGAGCCCAATTCCTTCTCAAGGGCCCTTTCACGTTCTGAGGGTGGACTGCAATGTAAAGGATGGCTGGTTATTTGCAGAGGATGTGCTTCCACCAGGTCAATTCCAACCCTTCATCCATGAATATTTTTTCACTAAGTTCCACTTGTTATCCTCTATTGCAGATGCAGCAAGGAACTGAAATTAAAACATAGTGGCTTGGCTAAATCCACCTAAGGAATTTCTGGCCTGAAGCAGGTTTTGAACTGGACCCCTTCACCGCTGACATCCTCAGTCACTATACTACAGTGCTGTTTGAAGTCCTTGGTACAGATCAGGGCTGTATTGGTTCAACACCATCCATGTATCTTTAAAGGAGATATTCCCTGCTCTCATATAGTGTAAAGGCTATTCAGAAGCAAGTCCCATTGTGTTTAATGGGGCTCACTCCCGGGTAATTATACATAGGACTGCAACCTAGGAGCTTGCAATCCAAGCACTTTACTAAAAGATATATCACAATCCTGCATAATAACCGTAGAAGCATGAGATTTGGCATTGGTTGTGTCACAGAGAAACTCAGGTTTTCTTTCCTTGTCTTTCATCATTCATTCAAAGTGTGTTTCCAACCCTCTGGGCTGGGAAGATTGGAATGAAAGTTTGTGAGTGATGCCTGACAAAATCTCAGCAGCTGGGGCAGGACTGGGGAACTGATTTTACTTTCTTGTTTTGACAAAAAGCTAACAAAATTACTGTGCAATCCTGTGTATAACTTCTCGGAAGTAAATCCTATTGAGTTCAATGAGACTTATGTTCAGATAAGTTTGCATATGACTGCAACTTGGGCTGTAATACTATTAAACACTTATCTGGGAATAAGCCACATTGTAATCAATGGGATTTGCATTTTCTGAACAGGCACACACAGGAGAGCACTGTTAATTATCTAAATATAGGAAGCCCATGCAAATATTGATAGTTTGCATAATTTGTACAGGTTACAGAATTTAGGTGTCTGGATACAAAATTTGAATCAAGTTTGCACAGAATTATTTTAAGGCCACTCTGGATGCCCTGCTTCTTGAGCATTCATCCTGACTTGCTTGCACAAAGCTTACATGGAGGTTACCGTATTTTTTGCCCCATAGGACGCACTGGCCCATAGGACGCACCTAGTTTTTTTGGGGGGAAATAAAGGGGGGGGATTTTCCCCAGGTGCGCTGTGCTAATCCCGAAGCTTGGGGCGTGCGGAGCTCAGCCGCCCCAAGCTTCTGGGTGCAGGCAAGCTCTCCGCTAGCCCTGGGAGAGCTGGGTCTCCCACGGCTAGCGGATAGCTTCCTGAAGCCTGCATTCGCCCCATAGGACGCACACACATTTTCCCTTCATTTTTGGAGGGGAAAAAGTGTGTCTTATAGGGCAAAAAATACGGTATATTATACAGTATCCGGTCTTTACTGAGCATTTGTTCAGATTTGCTTGCAAATGCATTATACTACAATGAGGATTCATCCTGCATTCACTCTGATATGCCTGCAGAGTGCTTACATGTCTTCTCATTAGACATCCCACACTTTTCAATGCATTTCCCCATCACTTTACAAACTGCAAGAAGCCAGATTATTTTTTAAAGAAAATTTGATGCATTAGGGTGACAGAACTCTTTAGTCCACTTTAACTACATAAACCTAAAGTTCTGGTATGTGCTTGAATCCCTCTTGAAAAATAGTAATAGTCCAGAGGAATCCTTATTCTGTTTTGATTTAAACACCCACACCCACCCACAAAATACAAACACACGCCTCTGCTGAAGGATATACTTTTACAGTCCTGCAGCATTTATCCATAATGTTTCACAGATGGGACACATGCTTTTCGCTCTGAAACCAAGCAGAGTGTTTTCAGAACTGTCCCTAAGGAATCTAACAAAAATAATAAGGTCAAAGTGAATTGGCCCTTAACAAATAAATCAAATTCTTTTTGACTTTCATGCATATAATTTTTATAGCACATGATAAATGTTTAAATCATTTCACATGGACATCTGCAGGTGGAGGTCAGTGTCTGCACACATGCTTAGATAAACCATAATCCCTAGATTCCCAGCTTTCACTAAAAAAAAGAAAAAGAAAAGGAGTTCTCTAGCACTTGAGGAACCCAACATACGAGACAAAATGTGCATGCACTACTCTCATTAGTCTTGGGATACACCAGTCTGCTTACCGCTTTCAGTCTTTTAACCAATTAATTAAGTCAGAGCAGTGATCGACATTTAAGAAAGCAGATCTAGTCAATTAAACAAGACGGATGCTAGAGTGAAATAAAGACCACATTGTCTTTATTTGTTTTTAAGCTTTTTATGATGATCTTTCTAGGTGCAGAAGTAATTGCTGCCCCATAAAAAAGCAGTCTTGGCATCCAGGATTTTAGTGTTGCTGTGACTGGGGAATAGTATATAACCTCCGCCACCTCCCCAAAAGAGGAAGCAGCAAAGACAATAGTCCATGACTTTTCCCATTCAAGGTCTTTCCATACCCAAATGTTTATTCTTTATTGTAAACATTTTAAAACTTACTATACTAATATCAATGCAGATAAAATCTATCACTATTATACCCATATTGTAGAGGGCAGGAGTATGGCTAAGAAAGCGTGGGTCATGCCTGTGAGATAACCAGCCTCATATAACCAACATGCTTAAGTCTTATTAATGCATGAAGGGGTTAATACCATAGAGTAAGCTGTGCTGCCAGGCTTAGCTATGTCCACTTCCCCTCACCTTGGGAGGAGTTAGGTAATCAAGGCTTTATTCTCCTGGAGTCTGAGAAGCTTAGCATGTAACTAGGTTTGAGCTGGTTGCTCCAGCTTAGTCACATGGCTCTCACAAGCCACTCTTCAGTTCCTATATCAATGGTTTAGGAACTTTCACCACCTTGTAATTAAGCTAAGTTTTACTGCATATGCAACTTTTCTGAAGCATATGAATTTGGAGAGTTTGTAAGTTTTTAACTTACCAAAAGTTTGGTCTTTTCCTATGCTGGCAAAAGAGGGATTATTGTTTTTTGAAAGAAACATTTTAAGGGAGTAGTTTTGAACTCACTTGGAGAATCCTGAGAGAACAGGGTTAAACGCAGGCTACCTTATGAGTTCATGGCCAAGGCAAGAGCTGAATTAAGGACTTACTTAGAAATCAGGGATGCGGGTGGCGCTGTGGGTAAAACCTCAGTGCCTAGGACTTGCCGATCGTATGGTCGGCGGTTCGAATCCCCGCGGCGGGGTGAGCTCCCACCGTTCGGTCCCAGCTCCTGCCCACCTAGCAGTTCGAAAGCACCCCTAAGTGCAAGTAGATAAATAGGTACCGCTTTATAGCGGGAAGGTAAACGGCGTTTCCATCTGCTGCGCTGGTGCCGGCTCGCCAGAGCAGCTTCATCATGCTGGCCACGTGACCTGGAAGTGTCTCCGGAGACACTTAAGTGAGATGGGCGCACAACCCTAGAGTCGGACACGACTGGCCCGTACAGGCAGGGGTACCTTAACCTTTACCTTATCTTAGAAATCAGTCACAATGGTACAACAGCTTCCCAAAGAGCTTTCTTAGAGAGATGCTGCTGTAAATTTCTGCTGAGCAATGCCAAGGGTGGTGTTTCTTCACAAGCATATGCATGTATGTCATACCACTTTGCTCTTATTCCAGTCCAGCCTTGTCCTAGCCATTTATTGTGAGCATTTAGGTTGCCATACACAACTTCTCCAGGGCAACTGGAAAATGACATCAACACATAGCTATTTTAGCTAGTCATGTTTGACGAAGAAGAAGATGATGAATAGAACAGAGGAATATCAACGTATTCTAGAGGAAGGAGAAATGTCCCAAGTCTGGCTCTTGGTTGATCTATTGGCGTTGACTGCAAAAAGGATTCAAATAAATAAGTACATCTCACATTGTCTGGTTATGGTAACACACACAGATAGTGTGAGTCAACTAATTTTAAGGGTTATAAGCACACACACCACAAACAAGGTTGCTAGGACAGACCAGCAGGTCTGAACTTTCATTAGAAGCCAAATCATTGGAGCAAGAGTTACTTTTAGTTCTAATTACCAGCCATTTATATACATTATATAAAGCATTCCCATCTGATCCCCACCTGTTTTTCTAAAACCATATTTAAGACTTTCAGATTAATAAACCTAATGAAGGATCATTTTCAAAATTCAGCCGTGAAGCTCACTGAGTGATGTTGGGCCAGTCACCTATCTCTCAGTCTAACTTACCTCACAGGGCTGTTGTGGGGACAAAATGGGGAGGAATAGAATCATGAACGTCACCTTGAACTCCTTGGAGCAAAGGTAAATGGAATATAAATATAAATGTAATAATAAATAAATAATCAAAGCTCAATAGCTTATTTCAAGGCCATTACCCTGTTATAAAAACAACTTCATGATGAACACAAACTCCTTCCAGAGTATTTCAACCACAGATCAACATGCTTCTCTACAGAACTGTGAATGACACACAACAGGAATAACAACCACTACCATTGTGAAAATGTTTGTTGATTTGCTCAGGTTTCCTGTTCTCCATCTGACTTGTTCAAGTGCCCCTGCTTTGAGCATGTGCAGGGTCTATGACAAATTCTAATTTGATTTTCTGATTGGGTCCTAGCATCACCATGACTCTATCAGATTCCCCAGCAGCCCCTCTGTGGGTTCTCCATGGGACAGATCCCTAACACTTAACACTATTTTCACCAGTGAAGTTAAAAGCATATCCATTAATTTAGCTGTCTGTGCACGTGTCGCCTCCCCACTGAACTATGTCTACAAGTGTCATATTGTACAGAGTGAAGAAGCTGAATTAATGCTCCTTGTTATGTGTCAAAATGCTCTCAGCCTCTCCAGCCTTTTCTTTTCACGTATCCACTTGGTGTGTGATATGTTACCTGTGGCTACTTTACCAAGAAAACTTTTAGCAACTCTTTACAGATTGCTTCAAAGCATCTCAAAAGCTGATCTGCTGCAGATATCAAAATTGATCATTTTGTCATATATATATTATAGGAAAAGCAAAGTGCTTCCTTTTATAATCACCTTGCAATATGATACAAGGACTTTGCCATGGCAACCCAGCTCATGAAACAGAATAATGTTGATCATAAGGTATAGGTTGCTATGGTGAGTAAAGCTGAGACTGGAGCTTTGCATCATCTAGCAAGCCAGGTTTGTGTCAATAAGAGCCCTTGCCAGGATGCACCAGAGATAGGGGTCAAGCTAAAAGGCTAGTTACCAACAAGAGACAAGGAGGGGTAAAGTGCAGAGCTCTTAGCACACATCTCCACAGCCAGCAATTAATAATTTCCCCAACTTCTGGAAAGAATTTAGGCTTAATCAGAAGTTAGGAAAAAAATTATTCATGAGCAGGTGTGATGTGGCATGGGAAAATCCTGCATGATGTTCTGTTTGTGAACGTAGAATCCACTCACTGTGATGAAACAACAGCAACTCATTGCAGTGCAGGCTGGGTGCAATGCAGAACTGTGTAACTTGGATTTGTGTTGAAAGCTATACACAGTCCTGGGCAAACACTGTTTGTAGGCAGGAACAAGTTAACTATAAGACTACTTCACATTATGTAACACATCTGAACCCTCTAAAATGTTTCCCACCAATCACAAATGTTCTTATAGTGCTTATCCTGTATATATGTGAGTTCTGCATAGAAAACTAACAGATCCTCTGCATCTCTTCCATTTAATGGCCTTCAACTCCGTTGCCTATGCTCCCCATCCCTGTCTATGTTCACGTCTCTTGCCAAATCCCCCTTCCCCACAACAAACCCCCTTCCCTTTGTCTGGGGGAGATCTCCCACATTTGTTGCACTGTAGCACAAAAATGCCCTTATTTATTGCATTTATATCCCATTTTTTTCTCCAAGGAGCTCAAAGTAGCATACACTCTTCTCATGCAAGCCCCACAACAACACTTTGAGGTAGGTTAAGCTGAGAGACAGCAACTGGCCTAAGGTCACGCAATGAGCTTCATGTCTGAATGTAAAGCAGGGCAGTGGAGTATGTGACCTGAGGAAAAAGATTTGAGGGTCAGAGAGAGGCCCAAAGGGCCACATTCAGCCATCAGGCTTGAGGTTCCCCAGCCCTGCCCTATCTGCCATCCAGACCATGATGACAGAGGCTCTTTCCTGTGAGTAAGGAAAAGATCAGCAATAGGTAATGCATCACAGCAGCCATTACACTCTAAACCATGTTTTTTGAATTTCTCCTGATCAGCAAAACTCCTTGACACGAAAAGGAACTTTGTCAATTCAGGTAATGATTGGATTGCTGCCCCTTATAAAACGTATGACTAAGATGTTCATCTGATGCTGAGGCACTAACACTGAGTAATTTCCTAGCACTCATTAGTAACACTTTTTTTATTTAAGAAAAGAAAGTATTAGCTATAGTTTCCCCGCAGTAAGCTCTTTAATCATCACAGCTTACTGGCAGAGGGATTTGTGGAGTAGCTTATATGATCACAAAGAGAATTAAATGCATCACGCTTGCTCTGTATCCTGCTAAATGATATATTATAGAAGGAGACTAAGGCTGCTGGATTCCCATAAAGGAAGACGTATATATGAATTTCAGACTTGGTATCCATGTAATGTTAGGGAGGATTTTACAATGGTGTTGTGCGAGTCCCACTGCATCTATTAACCTAATATTGCACTCATTCCACAGAATACATGACAGAGCATTTAACCATTCACCCTCAGCAATGCTGTGTGTTTCAGGCTATCTAGAGATATGCAATAAAGGTGCCAGGCAAGCATACATGGGGACAGTGGGGAGCCACCACAGAAAAGGCCCATTCTTGTGTTGCTAACCTCTGGACTTCTCACAGAGGAGGCACACAAAGGGCCTCAGATGATGGTTGCAAGGTCTGGGTTGGTTAATCATGCTATACTGTATATACACACAAACACACCCTTATTTTCAAGTCACTATCTTCTTTCGCTATCTTATTGTTTTCAGAAATTCAGAATCGGCTCTTTAGCTTTCTCAGGTCATGCCTTATTCAGTCATCTGAGCGTGACATAATTTGTCCTCTATTGCAGCTCCAGAGGGAATTTGCTTTATCATCGTACAGCTTTACTGTCTACAGATCTTACAGGCTTCTGCATTCCCTTGGAAAACACCTCCCTGTGGTATTACACAGTGGCAATAATTCAGAGTCTAAATGACTCTTCTGGGATGCTGTGCTAGCAAGTTACAGCTGTTTCTTTAATAGGCTGCATGAACATGCACAGAGAAAAAGAGCAGGAAAAAGAAAGCATATCTTCATGCTTGTGTTTGTGAGCACTCTGAAAGAGTTGTTCTAACATAAAATGTGATTTTACTCAGAGATTTCTTCTCCTTTAAGGCTGTGAGTAGCGGTTTCATGGTCAATTTCTGTATTACATTTTTGTACATGCAGGCACCCATTTATGTATGTGTGAACAACCACACATACCCTAGCTTGCTTCAATGCATGCTAGGGAATGGATGTTGCATAGAGAATGGCTTCCCAGTAGGTATATGTGGAGAGAAAATAATAGTACAACCTTCCAGGCTGTAAATTTAGGCTTGTGCATTTGATCTGAAGTGTAAGTACAACCTTACACGCACGACCACACATCTGGAGCACGTGTACCAGGATAGCAACTGCTATTGAGGAAAAAGGCACTCCTACAAGCCTGTGGGGGTTTTCCCTTGCCGCATTTTACAGACTCTCATATTAGACCATTCATTTCCTTCAAGCAACGTACAGCTCCCTCTTCCCAGCACCCAAACTGCCCACCTATTCGACTCAATCATGCAGTTTCCATACAGCAGATTCTTGATCAGCTTTTCGTAGCCCGCAGGAAAGATCTTCCTGGAGAAAAAGGACAAATAACACAACCCCTCGGATTTAAAGCTTGCAACCCGACTGCACACTTATCCGGACCAGGACTATCCCGGTTGCACCAGCGCAACTTTCTTCCGAGGGAACACGCTTCAGACGTGACCTACCCATAGCCATCCTCCTCCACGCAACACCTTCGGGGCGGGCGGAAGCCCCCAGACCTTCTCCGCAGCTCCTCCTCCCCTCACGCGCAAAGCGACGCCGCAGCCGCTTCTTGCCACCAATCCGGCACCGAGGCGGTGACTGGCTCCGGGGCCCGCCGTGCTCATGACTATGTAATGCGCGTATTCAAATCGAGCCGTTGCCGGGGCAACCCGAGGCCCTGTTACTCACGCGAATCCCTGGAAGTACCTGAGGAGGCAGCGCGGGCCCGGGAACGGAGGGAACCCAAGGCTCTTCTTCTTCGCTGGGGCTTTTTTTGGCGAGAGCAGCCCCTTCTCTTTCTTTGCTCCTCTTACTCTGGGGGTAAGGGAAAGGGGAGGGCGCCACCTTTTTGCAGCCCGAGGAGACAAGAAGCCGGTAGGCGAGAGACTCCACCCTGGTGGGTGAGAGGCGGGAAGGGACAGGATGAAGGTGCCGCCGCCCGCTGCACTGTTTTAACAACTCTTGGTTTCAATATTACCTGGAAGCTTTGCCCCTAAGACTTGATAAGGGACATGTACTCTGCATATTCGCAGCGAGCATCCTTACTGGGGCCGAGTAGTCATGCTTATTTTTTTTGGGGGGGGGGTGTCCTCTGCTAGCATGCTTGTTGGGGAGCAGCCGCATTGAACACAGCGGGGTTTCATTCTAAGTAAACATGCAAGGGAAATCACTGCATGGCTAGAATCCTTTCATCGCTTGCCTAGAATGTTTAGATCGAATCATAGAGCTGGAAGGGACCGTGAGGGTCATCTAGTCCAGCCCCCTGCAATACAGGAATCTTTTTGCCCAACGTGGGGCTCAAACCCCTAACCCTGAGATTAAGAGTCTCATGCTCTACTGACCGAGCTATCCAGGTGGGAATGTCATTTTTTGTAACTTGAATCCATTGCTTTGGGTCCTAGCCTCCAGAACAGGAGAAAATAGCTTAGTGCAGTGGTTTAATTCCAAGTGGATTCAGGTGGAATTTTAAGTGTGCATACTTTTTAGTAAGGATGTTGCAAATGGTAAGGCTTGCTTCCAAATAAGCAAGTTATTGTTGACTTCTTGTTAGTGATGGAGTTGAAATATGCTTGCAGTTCATATAGCTACATCAGGAAGAACTTTCTGACAGCAAGATCTGACTGACAGTGGAATAGACTTCCACAAGAGGTGATGGACTCTCACCTTCCTTTTAAAGCAGAGGTTGGATACCATTTGTCATGTATGATCTAGTTGAGATTGCAGGAGGTTGGACTTGATGACCCTCAGAGTCCCTTCCAACTCTACAATTCTATAATTCTATGGCTCAAGCAAGCAAGCAAGCAAGCAAGCCATGCTGTAAAAGTAGGGCAAGCACAAACATCCTTCCTTGGGGTCACTAGCAAACATACTCTGTAAAGACAGTCCTTTTTGACTTCAGATTTGACATCAGTTAGCCTGAGTGATCAAAAACCCATAGGTTTACTTTTGGGAAATTGTATTAGATGCCAGTGGCTAAATATGTTTTGAATAACTTAATAATGTTTGGTGTGTGTTTCTGATGTACCTTCAGAGCTGTCTGTCCCTTTGTACACAGATGTATCTGTCTTTCAGCATTTGCCTCTTTTATTTATTGCAGGAAAAACTTATCAGGAAGATAAACAGTAATAACTAATAAAACCAGTGGATATGCTTAGAGAAGATTGAATGGATGACAAATAAATGGAAATAGAATAATAATGATAGAGAACGGATAAAGACAGACAGAAACCATAGCACTTGTGATAGAAAAAGCAGCTTTGTGTGTGAAGCCCAAAGCATATTTGACATAAATACTTGCCATCATATTGGTGACATTGCCATTATGAACAGCAAGAAGAAATAACTGGAGGTAAATGCAATTCAGGAAATTCTGGACAAATCATTACTGATGAGGCAACTGCCTTCATATTTATACAAACTAGTCCTCATACCATTTTATTTCTTGTTTCTAAAATGCAACAGAAAAAGTTGCAAAATGCATAATGGCATTTAAACATACATGTTTTGCAGACTGACTTGGCCTTAGATTCTAATGTACGTTACCTGAAGTTTGCAAAAGGAAATTTCCTGTCCCCACTGTGGCACTGCCCCTCTGCAACCAACTGTGCCCCTTGAATGCCTCACTGATGGGCTAGGAGACATTCTCAAGCAACATAGGATGGGATGTGGCAGCCTCCAGAGGGATGGGGTGGGTCCTAAAACAAATATATTAGATGTCAAAGGCCAGGGTAAAGAGGTGCCTCTTCAGCATGCAACAATTTAGGTGCCAAGGATGATAATAATGTATGTGAAGTACTTTCCATGTACTAAAGCAATATGTAAAATACTTTGCTGCTTCCTCTGCAAATTTTAAAGTTGGGTTTGGATTTTCTGATCTAGTTGACTGAGTTACCCTGCCAAAAACAAACCCTAACAGCCCACTTTTGTGAATGTTTATTGAAAGTGTCTATTAAGGGGCTTATTCCCAGGTAAATGTACATAGGATTACAGCCTAATCGAGGGAGGGGAACCCTCAGGAGAGAGTTTCAATTAGTCTTTTTCTCCCTCCACCTTCTCCCACCTTCTGTTCTCTCTCACCCTGGCATTCCTCCTCACTGCTCCTAAAACAGATGGGCAACCTTTTTTCTGTCAAGGGCCACATTCCCTTGGACTGCTGATCTGCTGGGAGTGGGCAGAGCCAGAATTACTGGTACTTATGATGGACATTCATTCAGAATAAAGACCACCCTGTTTCAATTTTCACTGACTACCTCAAAATAAAAATTCCTAATACTTTACAGGTCTACTCAGAAGTAAGCCCCACTGTGTTTGATGGGATTATTCTTAAATAAATATGCAGAGGATTTTTTTTATTTAGTACAACAGACCAATATAGCTAATGTTCTGGAAAGCAAGTGAAAAAATTCCTTTGTGATTCTGGTGTGTGTGAGTGTATTCAGAAGCATAGTAATTTGATATTTGATAGTGAGGTGGGGAAAACTTCTTTTCTGGACACCAAACAACCATGAAAAGTTTTTTTAAAAAAAAAACAAAAAAACTCATCAATTATCTATAAAAAACTATCCTGTGTTCTGAAATGACATAATAGAATGTGGGGCACTTAAAAGTCAGGAAAAATAAGGAGGAAAGGAATGGAGAGGAAAGACCTCTGATGTGATGGAAGAATGAGGCAGTTTAAGGAAGCATTGGGGCTGCATAAAATGTGGTCTGCAGGTTGCCCACCTTGACCATGAAGATGGGAGTAAGCCAGGAAGGACATCTGCCATCAGCAAATATATATTCAGTAATGGGCCAGCTTGTGAAACAGTTCATTATGATATTCATAATGTAAATGCCCTCCCTACCTTTGTTTTCCCTTACCTTTTAGAATTGTATTCAAATAACAGTTCTGACAATTTCAGGATTAGATTGTATAGGATGCAGCCTGATACATAAATATGGGCAAAAATAGTTTTTAACATTAGGGACTGATTGGTGTAATAGAAGTTTCCTGGTGACATCATAGTAAATCTCAGCTGTGGAAAGATTTTTTTCCAGAAGAGGTTATCTACAGGGCACTTTTTGCTAAATTACACTTAAAATGGCATTCATAGCTTCCTGAGGAGCCAAACCCTATATACAGTCTATAGCTTGCATAGATTTTCTTACTTTTTGTTTAGTAGTGCTTAAACAACTGCTATTGCCTGAGAGTGTGTGCTGCAGCAAAGTCTATTGATTAATTTAGACACTGTACCAAGATTTTCATCAAAGTTATATTTTGGAGCTGAAATGTAGAAAGGATAAGTTTGATTGTTAATAGAAATATGTGTCAGAATGGGTGTTATATTATCAAGTGGTCAAATTATTTATTTAAATGTGCTTCAAGCTTCTTCAGGAAGGGAAGAGGAAGGGGAAAAGTTGTTGAAATATATTGTTCTACAGTATTACTTTGGAAATCAATGCTTTTTTTAAAAAAAAAAGCTTCAGGTGTAAAAGCATTTAGAGCAATAATTTCTTGAATGTCCAAATTTGGCAGTTGCCATGATACTCTGAGGTGCAGGGGTGGTGGTGGTGGTAATTGGATTGATAGTTGAACAGATACAATTATAAATTGCTTTTTTCCAGAGATTAACACCAGAGAGAGAGAAAACATCTTTGTACTGAAAATGGAAAGAGTGCTTGCAAACTGACCTGCTTGCTGGACAGTGTTACATCCGTTACACTACTTCACATGCTTCATTTGTAGAATCTTGTAGTGGATGACAAGTGCAACACTCCAGTTACTTCCAGGTTAGTCACTAAAACGCACTTATGTGTGGGCTGCTCTTGAAGATAATATTGGAAACTTCAATTGGCTGAGAACATTGTGGCCAGATTTGTGCCAGGGGTCAGCAGGATGGATCATATTAGGCCAAGTCTGTTCCACTTTCAGTTTGTTTCTGGGCTCAATTCATCGTATTGCCTTTGTCCTGCAAAGCCTCTAAGTGACCTGAGAACAGCATATCTCAGCAACCATCTCTGCCTGTATGAACCAACTCAAGCCAAGCGCTCAGGTTCTCAGACTCTCCTTGTCTTCCCTTGGCCTGTGGAAGTAGAACTGGCAGAGAACAAGAGAGTGGCCTTTTCCGTTGTGCCTAAACTATGGAATAGACTTATTACAGAGACCTGTTCTTTGCCAGTTTTTAAGTAGGCTTTTATCTTATTCCATTTGGCTTTGTTGTGGTTAGAGCCTCTGCTGATGTTTTTAGCTTGCTGCTGCTGGTATAATTTTATGATGCTATTTTAACTGCTGTTCTTTATTTATTTATTTATTTATTTTTGAATACCTTATATTGAGATTTCTACAACAACTAAATGATATTTTTGTAATACAATAACAAAGAAGAAACATAAAAAGCAAGTTATACCATAGAGTACAAAGCGACTAGATGACCTTTGTGGCCTCTTCCAACAATTCAATGATTCTGTGATTCTATATCAACTCTTCTGAGCTTACAGACACTTGTGTGCCCACCTGTATTTCCTATGGCACCTGCAAAAGGTCTCTGTAAATATCCCCTAAAAATCTACGTTGCATGAGCAATTGTTTGCTTTTGATGCTCAGCCTCTCCTACATTGAAATTGAAAACCCAATATATAATAAAATATTGAATTGCATATTCACAGTGGGTGGCGGCATGCTTCCAGTCGCACAGCACTCATTGGGACAGGAAGGTGGTGAGGTGGCATATTAGGAGTGCTCCAAGGTGGTTGCAGGCCAGCAGGTGCACACACCCATTTGAAACTGCAGCTGCCAACCTGGAAGTCCTCCATCTTTGCTGTCACCACTTCACCCCAGCCACATTTCAATGAGCACAATACTGCTGCCACCGGATGGAGGACACCACTATCTCCGCCCTGCCCCTGCCCAAGCCACTTCCATAAATTGATACAGATTTAACAATGAATCTGTGGCACTATACTAGTTTAGCAGTTTTCAATAACAGTATGTAAATCTCTTCTCTGCCACTTTACAGTTCGGTAACTCTGCTAATTGCTCTCACTGAACCCTGTTACTCGTTTCAAGGTTCTATTGTTGTATTACAGTCTATGACAGAAAGATCTTTTTTGGCCACCGAGAAGCTCAGGTCATTAGGCACTTGAAATGTTTCTCTTCTTGCCTGCAATCTAGTTGCACTGAAAAGGGGGAAGTGGTCTCTCTATAAAGCTACCATGGGTGTGGTCCTTTTGTGCAGCGGTTTTGCTACACAAAAAGATTCTAATTTGGGCTATCTTTTAATTGCTCCACTGTTAATTTTATTGCGTTTTACACATATGGAGCTGGGCATGAAAATGTTGTTCTGCTTGCTAATTCAGTTGTAAAGCAATTACAAGTAACAGATCAATATTGGGAAGTATAAAATCAGGAGCGTAACTTCAGATATTAAACCACGAATTGATTTTCTTGTCAAACCATAAGTAAGTGTTGCTCTAATACATGTTTCAGAGATAAGAAAGCATTTTGCACGGCAACTGTAGTATTTGGTAGCAGTGAAATAAATCATTTTATTTCTCGTGTGTTGATTAACTCTTTAGGCGCACCATCTAGTGATTTATGCATTCCCACCATTGCATTTGGTTATATAGGATTATTTTACAACTTCTCCCAATTTAAATAAATTCAATGCTTTTTCACCCATCAGGAGGTAGAATGACAAGATCTTGCTCCCATTCATAATTTATATATTTATTATTTATTAAATTTATGGCCTATACCAGGAGGTCTCAGGGCAGTTCAATTTATGACCCTATGGGTTTGAATTTGTGGTAACTGGTGATTGACCTGGAAAGAGCACTTGAATTTCTGATGAAAATGTCAGCCTAGTATGCGGCAGTGTTAGAAACTGAAATATGAAAACTAGGAGCTAAATGGCACCTTAAACCTAGGTTATGGGCACAGCAACAGAATGTCTAGGCGCATTTTTTAAATAATGAATACAAAGCTGAAAATGAATGAACTGCAGCTAAAATATTATGTTCATTTTCCACATGGTCTAGTCCTTCCCCTGCCCACCCCCCTAATATTCTTAAGAGGGTCTCTTCTCCAGTCTTCAGAGAGTAGCTAGAAGTGGGGAGGCAGAATAAGGTCCTCTTTTCCCTCCACTCTGCAGTTTTAATCTAAAATCTTAGGCGCAGTACTGCACCAAGCTCAGAAACTGCTCACACTAATGAAATTCCGTGTCGCAAAATGTGCCTAGAACCATGGAAATTTCAAACACTTCAAGCAAGGGAGGACACATTAAAGATGTGTCTGATTTATACATGGTTTGCAAGAAGTGGGTATCGTTATACTAGAATGCAGGGTCTTCCAACAAAACTGATGTTGGGAGATTCAGAGCATGCAGTTTATACAGTGCATAGTTAAACTTTGGAATGTGTTCTTACAAGACAGAGTGAACTTGGATGACTTTAAAGAGAATTTGACAAATTCATGAAGGATGGGGCTCTCAATTAATACTAACCATGAGGACTGTGTTCTACTATTTGTCTGTATACCAGTTGCTGGGAATCACAAGTGGAGAGAGTTGCTATTGTACTCAGCTGCTGCTTGTCGCCTTCCTATAGGCATCTGTTTGAACACTGTAAAAATCTTATGCTGGACTAGATGGAGCTGATCCAGCAGAGCTCTTCTTTCACATGTTTTCACATTGTTATGTAATTTCAGGGTTCCCATGATGAGGCTGTATAAACCCTTTACTTTTTAAATAAATGAACTACAGTAGTTGAATTTCTTTCATTTTTCTCTAAACAAGTAAAGTTCATAGAATCATAGAATCATAGAGTTGGAAGAGACCACAAGGGCCATCGAGTCCAACCCCCTGCCAAGCAGGAAACAAGCAGGAAAGTTTTTAGTGCTACTTTTATTTCTGGGTTGAATATCACTCTTTCATAGTTGTTTTATAGTCTTTTATGGTTATTAATTGACAGCTTTGTTTGTTATTGGTTCTTGGAATGACTAAGCATTTGTGGGTGAATATAATCTAAAAGGAACAGTGGGGATTGAATGGTTTTTTTTGCCCAGAAACAGTAATGTATCACAGTTACATATATGTAATGAAATGTGAAATTCAGGGTGTATAGGTGGAACATTTTATACCTGTTTTCAATGTCATTGCAATTTTAAGACCACACTATCTAGATGCACCAGACTGGCTTTGATTTAAGAATGTAAAAAGTAAGTGCTGAAACCAAACAAGTTTCTCTTCCTGTGGTTAATGTTTAGGACATTCTGGGATGGACCTAAACTGGAAATTAGGCCGAGTCTCAAGACCAGGTTCTGCTACAGTTCGGGTCACAGATTTGGGTCGGCAAGGTCTCCTGAATCCCAGCCCATCAATTAAAGATGATGATGAAGAACTACTTGTGAATGAATATCTTTCCCCCAACAAACTGGTAAGTAGATACTAATTTAATGCATCTGGAATGAGAACTCTGGAATGGAAACAATCAAATTAGGCTTGCTGATATACATTGTATTACTGTGGCATATCTGATGGACTTCCAGTCAAATTGGACTACTGAAAGATGCTTTTGGTACTCCTGGCTACCTCTCAGGCACTTCCATAAACAAATATGACCAACATGAGTATTAATTAGATCCTACAGAGAAGGATTAAAGGGTCCTATTTTACAGTAACCTTATTTCTGTTTAATAGCAAAAGGATTAAAACAGTCTATATTCTAACATCGCAAATATGATTAACATCCCTGAATAAGAGAGGCAGAGAGCTGCCTCAGTATATGGGCCATACATTTGGCACATACAAATCGTTCAGTTTGTTATGCTAGTGGGCTTCCTCTAGCATGGTATTGTCAACCTTGAATGTCAGTGCAGTTTGCCCAGCATCTCACTCACACTCTTTGAGGTTTGCTTGTTGCTACCTGATAGCTTTAAAAGCAATAACTGCATGGACTGCTCCTGAGACCTACCACTGACCTGAAGCATCCCTTCATCCACCTTTCATTGTCCACAGAAGAGCCAATGTAAAACACTGCTTCCTGTGTGTTATGCAAAGGAGATAAACTTTCCTATTTTGTTAATATTTGAATAACGTTTTGTGTTGGTAAAATAATTGTGCTGTAGGAAAGGGTATGAGTCTGTGACTATGCCCTTGTGACTATGCAGTTTTTATGTTGCAGCATGCATTATTTACTCGGTTACTAATTAAGGGCTGGGAAAGGCCTGGGGTGCACTGGAAATGGCTCACATCTGCTGGCAGGGGGATAGCTAGACAACAGGCTGCATTTTGATGGGATGAAGATGATGGAAAACAGGCAGTGACATGCAATGGTAGACAGGGCTTTCTGTGGGAAAGGAGCTTCAGCAAGGCTGCTTGTGGGCCATTTCCTTTTCTTTCTGTGTGGCAGCTGAAGGAAAGGAAACTTTGATTTTAAAAGAAATTTGGGGATTTCAGTGCATAGACTTTCCCCTTCAGACGCCATGCCTCTGTCAGCGAGAAGCAGACTATCAAGTGAAATTTCACTAAGAGATGTAATAGAAGCAAAGGCGTAGGAGGGTTGACATCTTTATCAAAACAGCAATTGCTTTTAGAGTGAAAGCATTTTATTTGGAAAGTGTAGGGTGTAAAACCATCAGGATGTCCTTGCCCTGATCAACATTCTCTGAAAGCTGTAACTGATTAGCAAATGTCCAATCTGATCTCACTGTTGCAGGGATGGGAGATGAAATGTTTAATGCTCTCCCACATTAAAAAAAATTAAAAGCATCTCATTTTACATACAGAGCTAGTAAAATTAGTTTGATCCCCTATCTGCAGTCTGAAATGAAACAACCCAGTAAGACCCATGTGTGGTGAGGCTTCACTCCTAAACAATTTAGCCCTTCAAATATTTGGGGCCTGTTTCCATCCCTGCTGACTTTCTTGGGGGTTCTCATGGTAGTGCCACCTTCCTCAGAAGTGTAGGGAATGGCAGCTCAGGAGGGATCTTTCTCTGTGGCAGTCCCTAAACTGTTTAACTCCCTCCCACAGGAGTGTGAACAGCCCCTTCATTGTACAGCTTCTGCCCTATGCTGAAGACACACCTCTTTACCCTGGTCTTTGACAGTTAAGGCATGTCGTTTTGTTGAATGTATATTGTTCTGTTCCATTTAGAATGGTCTTGCTTGTTTTATAGCGCCAACAGTTTTACCTGTGTTTATAGTTGTATAATATATTGTTGTGGCCTGCCATGGGATGTTATGGTGAAGCGTGGATAAGAAATACTATAAATAAATAAATAAAATAAAATAACCAGTGCTTTTTTTCTAGGGGTGTACAGGGGTACGCATACACCTAAACATTTTGTGAATCTAAGTTTGGCCTCATTGAGGGGAAGTATTTCAATATGAGTAGGAAAATGAGAGTACCCCCTGAACATTTTTTTTTCAGCACCAACTCAAACTCTTCAAGTTTTCATGTGTCAAGATTTTTGTAATGCAGTACTTACCTTTGACAGTTGCATTCTTTTTTTGCCTAATAGGGACTTTCATTTGGCCTGAAAGTTTTGAGTGGGCATTGTTGGAGCAGTCGCTTCCTGTTTTTTAAAATATAGATATACAATATTGCCAAGGAAACACTAACTATGTTTGCAGCACGCTTTAATAACAAGTCTAATGTAACTATTATTTGACCTCTTGTTGCTCAGGTTGAAGCAGCTGCTTCCATACTGTTAACTTCCTTTTGCTTTTTCAAGTTTAAAAATAGGACTGCTCTTCAACTAATTGATTAGAAACAAATTTCCATTATGTCTTTTTTAGTGTTTAGAACTCTTTAATGGAACAGTAGCAGGAAATCATTTTCTCACCAACACACTTACACAGTCTTAGCATTTTTTATAGCTGGGAGAAGACTCTGTTAGCCTTTCAGAAAGAAGACAATATTTTAAAATTGAAGCTGTGCGTGCCTGACTTTTCCTTTCCTCTTTCAAAACTTTAGGCCCATATCCTACTTACTCTTGGGTGTGGTAGTGTATAGACAGTTTCAAACCAGTTTGCTCAGCATATTTATTACTGCAGTGAGTGTATTTCCTTATGCATTTATATCTTTTTCTGCCTCTCTGAAAACAGAAGATGAGTCCAGTATGAATCATGCATTGAGCATACAGTCAGTATCGTACTTCAACAGCTAGTGCTGGACAGTGTATAAGTTTGTAGTAAAAAGCAAGTTTCTAGTCCTCATGGTTGTAGAATGACTCTACGATTCTATGGAATAAGCTTGAAAAAGTGTTGGTTATTCTGAGTCTATTAAGTCTTCTAGTGCTTAGGATTTTTTTGCTCTGCATAGCTTCCTGTCCTTTTCCATGGAGCCATGTCAGTGCGCCTACCCTCATTTACTTTCCATTATTATCTGATTTATTAGTATGAACAATTGAGAATGTGGTGTTTCAATTTATATAATTGTAAATTATATTTTGTTCAGTGACTAACTTTTAGTACCCGGATTGCTGATTTTCATAAATTGTAGTCATTTATTTTTAGGACTGGAATGTGCACATATATGCATATGCAAACAGATGATAGAAGAAATGCTTTTCTCTGAATAATAGATATGATGGCATCTGGGGATATGCATTTAACTACTGTTTTTCACAGAGAAAACTAAAGTTAGTGGGTTCTATCTTATATTTTTAAGACAGAATTACTTCCTTTTTTCTTGGCAGATGATTACTTTTCAAAGTTGAGGTAAATGCATTTGACAGGGAGGCCACAAATAGAATGAACAAGTTCAAAAACATTTCAGACAGTTGTTGAAGTTTTATAGAAAGGTGATGTGAGGGGGAGAATTTTGTTCCCTGTTGAAACTATTGTATTGCATGACATATGTGTTAGGGTGTGAAACCTAAGACGCTGGCAAGTTAGCAATGTCATGTGACTTTAAGTAGTCAAGCTCGTTAAGTTGTTAAGTTGTTAAGTTGCTCAGTATATAAAGAGTGTTTGTTTTCTCTGTGTGTGGGGCATGAAGCAAAAATGTCCGAAAGCTCCGGAGGTGTTTCTGTTATCTTTCTGCAATAAACCTGTCTTTGGAAAGACAGGCTTCCCTGTGTCGTTATTTCTTTGCTGCTGAGACTCTGAAGCTTGTACTGCAACAAGAATCTCTGCACTGGACTTAATTAATACTCTGCAAAGAGAGCTGTTGCTGGTGGCACAGCGGAAGCGTTTACTGGACCAGTACACAAACTCTCTTAGGTTATGGACTCTTTCTACGTTTCTACAGCTGTATTGTGTGCAGAGAAAGTGAAAGCAGCTTCGGATGAGAGAAGACCGGCTTGGTCGTAAATCCAGCTCTTAAAGGAGGCTAGAGGCGTCTGAAAAGTGAGTAAAACAAATCCCAAGGGGAAAGAGAAGAAAGGGCACACAGAGGGAGTAGCAGCAGACCCCAAGAATGGCAATGGAAAATTTCCAGGTTCCCTTTACAAAGTTGAACTCTGCTAATTACGTGCAGTGGTCTAAGAGGGTTCAAGTCTGGTTGGAAGCCAAAGAAGTGTGGGCTGACTATGTCCAGAGGCGAAAGCCGTTTGTGGCTGTTGCAGCAGATGCCACAGCAGAGCAACAGGCTGCTGCACATGCCCAGAACAGGGAACATGATAAAATGGACACTAAAGCAAGATGCATGTTGATGGTATCGATAGACGATTCCCAATTACCTCATGTGGAAAATTTAAGGTCTGCATTTGAAATTTGGGAAGCTCTTAGGCGAATTCACCATAGAGCCACGCCCGGAGAGAAGGTGAACATTATACGTGCTTTGTATGAGTTGAAACTGAAGCCAGAGGATAGTGTGGTTGAACACACGTCACAGATGACTGAGTATTTCAACCAACTGTCATCTTTAGGTGTGAATTTTCCTGAAAATATTAAAGTTTATACTCTGCTTAGCAGCCTGCATGCAGGGTTTGAAAACTTAGTACTAACTTTACAAGTTTTGCCAGAGGACCAGTTGAATATGAATTATGTGACTGGTAGATTGTGTGAACAAGAATATCAACATCATCGAAAACGTATTGACAATTCAAATACCCCAAGGGTTGGATGTTCAGATAATTCCCAGCGTGGGAAAACTAGCAGGCAGAGCTGTAAGGAAGCCTCACAAGTGTCTGCTATGGCCAGCAAGTCATGTTTTCGATGTGGCAGCAGGTTTCATTTGATAGCAAAGTGTCCAGAAAAGCAACAGGAATTTCAACAGTCCAAGGCCAGTTTCCGGAGTTACAGGGGAAGACGACATGAGAACTACAAGAATCAACGCTCCAGAGGGGGAGCAGGTGCTGATAAGGGACTATCTGCAATGGCAGCACAACAGAGTCCTAAAAGGAGCCAACAAACCTTGAAGTGGATAATTGACAGTGGAGCAAGTCACAGCTTAGTTCCAGCGACATCTAGTGGCAGCTTGATGAACTGCAAGACATTGCCAGTTGCAAAAACCGTGACTATAGCAGACAATAGTAAACGAGAAATGAACCTTAAAGGCACAATTTATGTTAACTGTTTGCAAACTAACCTTCCTGTTTTTGTTCTTCCAGGAATGAAGAATGGACTTTTGAGTGTGTCATGCCTGGTAAAAAGTGGTTTTAAGGTTGAGTTTGAAAATGATGTGTGCATCATTTCGAAACAAGGGAAGGAGCTAGTTAAAATTCCCTGTGAGGATGGGCTTTTTGTTTTGGATGAAGAGCAGTTAGCAGCAGGTAGATGTTCAACAGGTGAAGCGCAAGCTAAGTGTGTAAATAAGGCTCCTCATACAGGTTGTGCACATCTACTACACAGAAGGTTAGCTCATATATGCTTTAAGTATGTAAGCAAGATGCCAGATTTAGCTGAGGGGTGTAACATTAAACCCTGTCCAAATTTTCTGGATTGTTGTGCTTGTAAACATGCTAAGGTTAAGACATGTAACTATCCTAGATCTGATAGAGTAAGCAAGAAACCCTTTGAACTTGTGCACACAGACGTGTGTGGCCCTATGCCAGTCAAATCGCTTGGAGGTGCGAGATTTATGCAAATTTTGGTGGATGACTTTTCAAGGGCTAGTTGGGTTTTCTTTCTGAAAGAAAAATCACAAGCAGCTTCCATCCTGATGGATTGGATTGAAGAAGTTGAATGTAAATTTGACACCAGGGTACGTAAAATACAATCAGATCGTGGTGGGGAATTTGTGAACCACACGCTGGAGACGTGGTTAAAAAGGAAAGGTATAGTTCATAGACTTACCAATCCCTATTCACCACAGGAGAATGCAGTTGCCGAAAGAAAATTTTGAACATTACAGGAAGCCATTACTGCTTTGCTGTTTGATTCTGGACTTCCACAGCGTTTTTGGGCTGAGGCTGCATTGTATGCAAATTATACTTTTAACAGAGTGTACAATAGCACAGTAGGCAACACTCCTTACTTCATGCTATTTGGGAAAAAACCAAAAATTGATCATCTAAGAGTTTTTGGATGTCGTGCTTATGTGCTGGTGCCTAGGGCACAACGTAGGAAAGGCGATCCTAGGTCTAAAGAAATGTTTTTCTGTGGTTATCAAGCAAACACAAAAGGTTGGAGATTTGTAAATGTAGAAGGCAATCAAACAAAAATCACAATCAGCAGAAGTGCAGAATTTTGTGAACAGGATGGTTGGAATAAGATTCATGGAAATCCTGACATACTATTTGATGTGGTGAACAGTAGCAATGAAACTCGGGCCCCAGGGCAGGTATTAGTTCCAGAACAGACTGAGGAATTTGAGTCTGAGGACAAGGGTGAGAAATCGCCTAGTTCACCCAAGTCTGTAAAGTCAGAATCTTCTAGCTCTAAAAGTTCACCTGTACAGCAAGAGAGACGTGTAAAGTCAGAATCAGAAAGTTCTTCAACTACTAGTGACAAACAGGTGACGACTAGTGATTCTGGGTCAGAGGGGGAAACTGAAGGAACATCACAGGAACTGTTAAGGCGTTCTAAGCGTACCAACAAAGGTATACCTCCTGAAAGGTACCAAGCTATTAGTGTTTGGGCTGGTTTGGCAAATTGCGAACCTGAAAGTTTTGAGGAAGTTGAGCAATTACCCCAGGAGGAGGCCAGTAGGTGGCGTGAGGCCATGCAAAAGGAGTTGAATTCTATGAAAGAACTGGGTGTGTTTTCCATCACCAAACTGCCAGAAGGTGCCAAGGCAGTAAGTTGTAGGTGGGTGTACAGGATAAAGACAACAGCGATGGGGAAACCAGAGTACAAAGCAAGACTTGTAGCTCGAGGTTTTACGCAAAGAAAGGGG
The DNA here is from genome assembly GCF_964188305.1 of Podarcis bocagei. Lineage (NCBI taxonomy): Eukaryota > Metazoa > Chordata > Lepidosauria > Squamata > Lacertidae > Podarcis > Podarcis bocagei. The sequence goes on along the minus strand of NC_138125.1, from coordinate 80,449,643 downwards.
TTACATTATTCCGAAGTCTATGCACCCACGTCAAGGAGTGAAACCCTACGGGCACTATTAGCAGTTGCTGCTCAGAAAGGGTTCAAAGTGAATCAATTTGATGTCTCTACAGCTTATCTTCATTCAGACTTGGCTGAAGAGCTCTATATGGAGCTACCGCCAGGATTGAAAGTTGGTAAATCAAATCAGGTATGGAAACTACATAAATCTATTTATGGACTCAAGCAATCTGCTCATAATTGGAATGAGTGTTTGAATGACGTTTTGGTAGGCATTGGTTTTAGCAGGAGCAAGGCTGACAATTGCTTATATTTCAGAGGTTCAGGAGATGCTCAAGAATCTTTGCTTGTTTATGTAGATGACCTGATTTATACTTCAAAGACACAAGAACAAGTAAAAAAACTAGCCAAAGAGTTAAATAAACACTTCAAAGTTAAGAATCTTGGTGATGTGAAGGTCTATCTTGGTGTTCAGATAGATAGGACCAAAAATGGCAGTTTTCTACTGAATCAAAAAGGCAAGATATTGCAAATGTTGAAAAAGTTTAACATGACAGAGTGTGCAGGTGTTAGAACACCAATGGAAATGGGTTTTGTAAAAGACAATGAGTTCAAGGATAGTGCTGAATTCAAGCATGCTGAAATCTTTCAGTCAGCACTGGGAAGCTTACTTCATCTTTCGCAATGGAGTAGACCAGATATTGCTTACGCTGTTAACTTACTCAGCAGAGAAGCTTCAAAACCTAGTGTAAATGCATGGAAAGGAATTCAAAGAGTGTTAAGATATTTACAATACACCAAAGATTTTTGCCTTGAATTATCTTCGGAAGGACAAGCACAGATTACTTGTTGGACCGATAGTGATTGGGCAAATTTAAAGGATAGAAAATCAGTGTCTGGCTGTGTAATAAAATTTGGTAACTCTCTGATTGGATGGAGATCCAAGAAACAAAACCTGATTGCTTTGTCGTCAACAGAAGCTGAGTTCTGTGCCTTATCTGAGTTATGTAGAGATCTAGAATTTTACAAATGCTTGGCACAAGAGATGTATGAAAAGGCCATCACTCCAATCACTGTATGGGGTGATAATCAACCGTGTCTTAAGTTAGCACAAAATGGGCAGTTTAAAGGTCGTACAAAACATTTGGATATCCGCTTTCAAAATGTTTGTCAAACGGTAAAAGCAGGAATTGTTAAATTAAATTACTGTCCCAGTCATGAAAATCAAGCTGATGGTTTTACAAAACCACTTGGGTTTCAGCGGCATGAAAACTTTTGTGAAGAAATGGGTCTGAAGTAATTTTGTTTTTTGTATTGCCAGCGAGAGGGGGTGTTAGGGTGTGAAACCTAAGACGCTGGCAAGTTAGCAATGTCATGTGACTTTAAGTAGTCAAGCTCGTTAAGTTGTTAAGTTGTTAAGTTGCTCAGTATATAAAGAGTGTTTGTTTTCTCTGTGTGTGGGGCGTGAAGCAAAAATGTCCGAAAGCTCCGGAGGTGTTTCTGTTATCTTTCTGCAATAAACCTGTCTTTGGAAAGACAGGCTTCCCTGTGTCGTTATTTCTTTGCTGCTGAGACTCTGAAGCTTGTACTGCAACAAGAATCTCTGCACTGGACTTAATTAATACTCTGCAAAGAGAGCTGTTGCTGGTGGCACAGCGGAAGCGTTTACTGGACCAGTACACAAACTCTCTTAATATGCAATCTAAGAACAGATGCTATCCCATCTATGTGCTTTCCTTTTCCTTTTTGCACTTTGTTAATTCCTTTTTAATTGAACATTTATACATTTAAAAACATTTATACTAATATTCATTTTTAATAGAGTTCTGCCTCTTCAGTTGTAGAGCAGAATTCTTACATTAATATATATATGTTGACTGCGAGGGCTTTAGGTGCCCTTCAGAATGGTATTCTAACTAGGTGGTGTCCTACATAGTTCCTGCAAAGCCTTAAACGTTGACTGCAGGTCTAAGGTGTCCTATAAAGGAAAAAAGGAAACAACTTTTGTCTACTTGTCTCTAGTGACTATATATTTTCCTATTTTAGACTGCAATGCTAACCGCACTTATCTGCGAGTAAACCTCATTGAATTCAATATAACTTTCTTTTTAGTAGATTTTAACACAGTTAAGATTGTGCTGTTTGTCTCTCAAAAGAGGTTTCAAGTTGAGCACTACCAACTTCCCATCAGTTCTGGGAAACTTAGACTTTACCCAAGCAGCTCAGCTGTTTTTCTTTCTCTTTCTAATTCTCTGTCGTATTGCTACACATTTCCCACTCTTCTGTAGAGAACCAAAGCTGTATGAATGTTTAGCACAGAAGCTAAACATCAGGTTTGAGGCCTTCTGAGAACGCTTTGTGTAGGACTGAATTACTAGCAGAAAACTAGTTTCTTTGTAGAATATTATGATAAAGGATGCAAGTTTCATACTCTTTGCTTATTGTTGTAGAAAACACTGACTGGGCTAGATGATCTGCGTCAAGTGAAAGCTCTAGAGATGCATGTAGACACAAGAGAGAACAGCCTTGGAAACTTTGGTGAGAAAACGTTTTATTCTGGCTCAGACCCTCTTAGCCTTTTATTAGAGCCCATTGTGCTGCAGCTGTGAAAAGGTAAATTCCATGCTCAGGACTATTAGGAAAGGAACTAAAAATATAACTGCCGTATCATAATGCCATTATACAAATCTATGGTGTAACCACGTTTAGAATGCTGTGAAAAGTTCTGGCTGCATCATCTCAAAAAGGGTATTGTAGAGCTGGGAAAAGTTCAGAAAAGTCAACTCACATGATCAAGGGGATGGAGCAACTGTCCTATGAGAAGAGGGTATGACACATGGAGCTTTTCAGTTTAGAGTTAAAGGGAGTCATAAAATCATTCATGGTGTGGAGAAAGTCAATAGAGAAATATTTTCTCTCTCTCATAATGTTAGAACTGATGGACATCCCAAACGAAAGCAAGTACTTCTTCACACACCAGATAATTAAATGCTGGCATTCTTTCCCACAAGAAGGAGTGATGGCCACCAAGTGGTTAGCTTTAAAAGACGATTAGACAAATTCATGGAAGGAAAGGCTATCAGTGACAGTCTGCTGCTGAATGTCTGTTGCTGGTAATCACTAGTGAGGAGCGTACGGTTGCACCTAGTTTCCGCTTGTGGGTTTCCCCACAGCCATCTGGTTGGTCACTGTGAGACTGTGATGCTGGACTAGATGAGCCATTGGCCTGATCCAGGAGGCTGTTCTTATGTCAATTGGAGCTAAAGAAAATCTCTTTAATACTAAAGAGGTAGAAAAGTTCCAAATGGAGCAGCTTTCTTTCTGGGGTTTTTCTTGAGGGAGGTGGCATTTATAAAGGTTTCATTTCTAAATATAGACAGGATTTACATTCAAAGCAAGCTGAATGAGCTCTTATTTGAAAATACTGGTTGGTAAACTCATCCCTTATGCTACCAGGTTTCTTTATGGAAGAGCCACAAATCAAGTTACCCGTGGCACACCCTTATTTATTTGATTTTTGCCTCCTGGCAGGCACACTAAGTTGATTGTCTGTCTGAGGCTGCCTTCTTCTCTGGGTGAAGAAACAGTTTAATGAATGAACTTGAAGATTTCTGACAAAAAGAAAATAGTCTTCGTTAAATATGCATACGTAGGGGAAAGCATTTGGCATGCATCTGTTTCATGAAGCCTATTACTTACAGAACTGATTTATCCTGTAATAATTTGCTTTGTAATACTGATTATGACCTAGAAATGGGCTCATATAAACTATGCATAACAATAATCTACATTAGCAGCAGTAAGAAAATGCTTGTGCTACAAAAACTTTAAGACTTATTGAACGATTCAGAAACTGGACAATTAATTTGAATCTACCTAACCTAACCTATTTTCTACCTAACCGCATTGTAAGATCAAAATGGAGACTCCCCACCCCACTTGCATATGGGTAGAACAGAAAAGAATACAGAACACATGTACACCCAATAACATTTCACTCTTATTGCTTATCTTTGTTTTTGCAAGTGCTGGAGGGTGTTAATTAATTGAAAGATTTTTAATAGATCAAATGGTTTGACCAGATGTTGTAGCCCTAATAATTTGTAACATACAGAATAAGAAAAATCTTGTTTGAAAGTGTGAATGGTCACAACTATGAATTATATCTAGATAATACAGTGGGTGGTATTTAATTAAGTTTTACTTAGAGTAGGCCCACTGAAATTAATGCAGCTTAGTCATGTTCATTAAGTCAGTGAGTCTGCTCTGAGTAAAACTTAGCTAAATACCCAGTGCTTAAAAAAACACACACAACAACTAAGGTTGTGTGGATAAATATGAAGAGAGGAGGAGATGGATAAGTCAGGAAACTTTGGCTGGATACAAGCAGCAGTCCCTGAGAGAGTGTTGAAAAGGCTTTGCTTCCTGTAATATATACACATACAAAATACAACATTCTGCAGAACCTGTTTGACCAGCGGTGAAAATGGGAAGAGTGTGCACACGAAAAGCAACAATCCTTCTTTCAAATCTTCTTTAAATCTGAGAGGTGAGAGGGAAATAGTTCCCAGCAGAAACAGATGTAGGACACAGGGAGAGGTTCTCAAAGGTAACTTTTAAAATGTCAAGTTACTAGTGATGTAAAATATAATCTGACAGTATGTGATCACTTCCAGGCAAGCCTTCTTTTAGTATGGATTCTTCATATGGCATTAGTCAGAGAAGATATGTTGCACCACAACAGAAATTATGGTGAACAAATATATAAGCTGTACCATTAAAACAACTGCAGTTATGACATTACATGTCTAAGAGGATCACACACAGACTGCTTTTACCAAACTGCAAATTGTTCCTTTTCTTCCCTGTTCTTATAGGTGCTTATCTGCCTAATCTAAAACAACTGAAACTGAATAGCAGCATGCTTATGTCAGTGAGGTAAGGAGCTATAGTACACAAAGTAAAGTCCAGAGTACGCTTTCACTCTCTGTCCCCACCCCATAGCACCACCTCTCAATAATCCAGAGTGAGCTAGTTCTGAATCTGCTATATACAGGGAAAACCTTACTGTTCTATTGCAGTAATAGGGAACTTGTGGCCCTCCATATGTTATTTGACTACAACTCCATTGACCAAGTTATTTTCATAGTGTTTAAGTGTGTTTTGCACTGCTTTGGAAATGAAAAATGTGAGGTTTCTACTTTTATTATTCTTTTACTGGATAAAGTGGAATGCTTTTGCAATCTTAAGAAATTTATGTATCTCAAAAAAATCACATGGAAAGAGCAAATATATCTTGATACCTTTTAGAAAGACATAAGCACTACTGATGATCTGTAAATAACAGAACCACACATGGTTTTCCAAGTGACAGTAAGTCGTTCCACGCAATATTGTTATACAGTATGTGGTGGTGAATTGCAAAAGCACTACTGTGACCATATAACACAGCAATCAGAGCTTATGGCTGAGTTTGGCAACAAGATAGTAGGCACAATTATACCAAGGGAGAAGGCCTGAAAACCTTCCTGTCATAGAATACCGTATTTTTCGCTCTATAACACGCACCAGACCATAACACGCACATAGTTTTTAGAGGAAGAAAACAAGGAAAAAAATATTCTAAATGAAATAATGGATATATGATTTTTGTGGTTCATGCTGTGGCCACAGACATGTGATCTGACAGTGAGTTTGGAGTAGCCCAATGCAAAAATCCTGAGGATCCATGTGGATCCATGCTTTGTAACCACAGAGGAGGGAAGGAAGGGGAACCATGGATCCTCTGCTCACGACTGCAGCAGATCCCCCCCGCCACCTGCAGGCATTCACTCCATAACACGCACAGACATTTCCCCTTACTTTCTAGGAGGAAAAAAGTGAGTGTTATGGTGCAAAAAATACAGTGGTGCCTCGCAAGACGAAATTAATTCGTTCCGCAAGTTTTTTCTTCTTGCGAGTTTTTCGTCTTGCGAAGCATGGTTTCCCATAGGAATGCATTGAAAATCAATCAATGCGTTCCTATGGAGACCGTCCGGGGACAGAGGGGAAGCGCCGCATGCCTTCCCCTCTGTCCCTGAACCTGTTTAAAGCAAGGGGCGGTGGGGAGAAGATTGCTTCTCCCCGTTGCCTGCCCCGCAATCTCCAGGGACAGAGGGGAAAGCGCGCGCGCCTTCCTCTCTGTCCCCGGACCTGTTTTAAAGCAAGGGAAGGGGCAGCGGGGAGAATCGCTTCTCCCCGTTGCCGCCCCTTGGTTCAAAAGGGGCCCGGGGAGAGAGGGGAAGGTGTGCGCGCCTTCCCCTCTGTCCCCTCTTTTGAAGCAAGGGGCGGAGGGGAGAAGATCGCTTCTCCCCGTTGCCACCCCTTGGTTCAAAAGGGGTCCGGGGAGAGAGGGGAAGGTGCGCGCGCCTTCCCCTCTGTCCCCTCTTTTGAAGCAAGGGGCAGAGGGGAGAAGATCGCTTCTCCCCGTTGCCACCCCTTGGTTCAAAAGGGGTCCGGGGAGAGAGGGGAAGGTGCACGCGCCTTCCCCGCTATCCCTGGAGCTTGCGCGGCAAGCTTCATTTTGCGAAGCAAGCCCATAGGGAAATGCGTCTTGCGAAGCGGCTAGGAAAACGTAAAACTCCTTCGTCTAGCGAGTTTTTCATCTTCCGAGGCGTTCGTCTTGCGGGGTACCACTGTACAGTGGTACCTCGCAAGACGAATGCCTCGCAAGACAAAAACTCGCTAGACGAAAGGTTTTTCCGTTTGCGATTTGCCTCGCAAGACGAATTTCCCTATGGGCTTGCTTCGCAAGACGAAAACGTCTTGCGACTTTGTTAAACCGTTAAAACCGTGCTTCGCAAGACGAAAAATTCGCTAGACGGCAAACTTGCGGAACGAATTAATTTCGTCTTGCGAGGCACCACTGTACGGTAATTATGAAAAACACCAAATTTCCTTCTCCAGCCTGCAGGAGGCAGTGTTTGTGTGAAACCATATTTGGAACTCACTACAAAACCTTTTTGAACCTGTTACACCCTTTGCCCTCTCTTTTTAATGCCAAGACGAAAGTGACCTTATTTCTCCTATCTCAAGGGTGAGAGCCCACGCATTCCCCATTGCAATTGCAGCAAAGTCTCTCAATATTTGTGTGTTTATTTCTCAAATATCTAGAGGTTGGCCTACTTATTTTTGCGCGGTCAGTAGGGAGACTTCGTACACAAAATGTGATGAAAAGGTATTGCTTTAGGTCCTTGTTAATTTCCTACTTTACACTTATTTTATGAGGCTTTTACTCTATTGCTTCCATCCATCTCTCTCCAGCCAAGTAATATCAGATTTATGAAGTAATAATTGAGGGAGAAACATGGAACACTCTCTGAAGAGAGCAAGTTAAAAAACTATCTTTTACTCTTGCATGATGACATATGTTACTTATCTCCCTAATGATTCTGGCAAAAAGGACTATATTTCAAAGCTAATGGGGTATTCGTTCTAGTCTGGCTAACAGCCACCGTTTTTAATCTAATTGCTTCTGCTTTCTAATTTCAGGGATGAGTAAAAGGATATATGTAAAATCCTAGATAAATACTTTCTTAAAACGTAGGCTGTTCTATTAGATGCAGCATCCGTAGCTGTGCTTTCGGCATATGCAGTAATCCTCAACTATTAAGTGACCTGTCATTTTCAGAGTACTGTATCACAAAACCACCTATTTGTTTTGAGTCACCTTTGCACTGCTTTATCAGTTAATGTACAGTGGCTGCCATTTGCCTGGAGGGCTAAGGTAGGAATGCCAATAAACATACAGTACAGAGGTGGAATTCAACACTGTAGTAGATGGATCGTTCTGACAATACAACCATCTCTCCTTGCCAGACAGAATGATCTCTCCTCTCCCCACACACTGTTCTGAGGGTTCGCCTGACCTTCCTGAGCAAATTTGGGGAGTGAAGGGAGTCTTGTTGTCCTACCAGGACTCTACCAGGGAACATGGTAGAGGTGTGTATGATTATGAATTGTATGGAGAAACTGGAAAGAGATAAGTTTTTCTCATAATACTAGAATCCGGGACCATCCAGTAAAGCTGAATGTTGGAAGATTGAGGGCAGACCCCCCAAAAGTAATTTGTCACAAGGCACATAATTCAACTGTGAATTCTGCTCTCAAAGACATAGTGATGGCCACCACCTTGGATGGCTTTATTATGTATCAAATTTCAAAATTATTTGACCTGTCTCTTTATGTAGAGCCCAGAGGTTGAAAACTATGTGAGGAGCCCACCCTTGCTGCAACATCTTGGTCCCAGAATCAGGCTGCAGTCCTATATCCACAAACATGGGAGTAATTCCCATTGAATCCAGTGGATTTTACTTTTAAGTAATGTAAAGAATTGTGCTGCTGGGACCTTTAGCAGGCAGATGGTTGGTTTTCATAAAACCTGGTAGTAAGGATTGTTCTCTTCTTTATGAAAACTCCCAGATCTTCATCATTTTCCTTTCCATTCAATACAGGTGTGGGTAACCTTTGGCCTTCCAGACATTGCTGAACTACAACTCCCATCAGTCCCTGCAAGCATAACCAATGGTCAGGGAAGCTGGAAGCTGTAGTTCAACAGCATCTGGAGGTCCAAAGGTTCTCCACACCTGATTTAATGTGGTGGATACTCGATATTATATTTTCCTCCTTCTTTCCCTCATTTTTGGTTGCGATATTTAGAAATATGGCTGTTTGCAGCAAACCAGAGATCTAATCTCAGTTTGCAAGCCTCCAGATTTCTATTCAGGAACCCAATACCACAAATGATGCTGTCTGTCTGAAAACAGATACGTACATATCTAACCAATTTGAAATGCACCTGCAACACGTTGCTCCCAGCGGTTATGTAGGTTCTAAGTGATTTAGTCAGAAATGAGAGAGGAACAATTATCATCAACCGTTGAGAAAACGCAAAGAATTGAATGTTGGGAGATAATAGTGTAATTAGGCAGCTGGCAGGAGAGTTGCCCATCCTTATCAGTCTCCATGGCAACAGTGGTCCAAAGAGTCATCAGTTACAGCGAGGAGTAGAACATAATCTTCAGCAAGAAAGATGAGATCTATAAAGAGTTAGTTTTTCACTCTTGTCTGTCACTTATCTGCTTTCTAAGACAATTACCCTCCAATATCAGACTAAGAGAAAAGTGGCTTAAGGACAGTAAATTAATCTGCATTGCTTATTATCTCATTGGCAAATATACAATGAATTCAGAGCTTGAAACTTGCAGTTTATACAATGTATTTTCATAAGTTGGTCACAGTCTACAAATTATTATTTTATTTTGTTTATTTTCTAGAAAAATTATATATTATTCTTTTGTTAGAAATATTGCCAAAAGGATAAGTTTCAATTTAGGGCAAAGATACTTTTGAGACACAGGTATAGATTAACATTATAAAATGTATTCTTTAATGCTAAAAGGCCCATGTATGCAGCAAGCTTACCAAAAAAAATCTTTCATGCGTCTCAAGAACACACTACAACAGGAGTCGAGGTAATGGTCATTAATATGTCCGTTAGGAGGGAGGTCTAAACAACTTATTAGGCATAGGAATATTAATAACTATTAAACAATATGATCAAAAGTGCCTACTTGTACAGAGGCTGCAAACTAGAAATACTAAGTTGTATTGAAGGAGTTCCCATGGAACATGTTTAGATATGGGCTATCTTTTCACATTGGAAGTACTGTACCTGCTAGTATGTACCGCCCTGTGTTTTTTAGATTTTGCAGAATCAGTCTTTTATTTTAGTGCTGTACAAGTTTATCTTCCCTTCTCTTTATTCATGTTTTTAAAGGGTAATAAATGTAAACATAGCTCTTGTAATTATCTTGCATTGTAAACTATACTGACATGGACTCAAGAGACGTGCTGGCAGAAACGGATTGGCAAAAAGTGACTTTTCCACCCCCTGGCACCACAGACTTTCTCATTCTCTAGCACGGCTCAGCCAGTTGTTTCTCCCTGCCTTCTAATTTCTTTATTCCACACCCTCCATTTGAGCAGAAACTGGGCATGTGCAGAAACTGCCCAGCAGAGGGTCATGGAGGCCATTGTTTACATCCTTTAGTATAGTTTGGAAGCTGTACTAAGTGAAACGATTATTATTATTATTATTATTATTATTATTATTATTATTATTATTATTACTACAGTACTACTACTACTACTACTACAGGAAATCAAACAAGTTAGCCATAAAAATGGAGTGATACCAACTATTTCTTCTCCATTTATTATTGCAAACCTTCAATTCCAAATATAAGAAATTATATATGTATATGTAGTCAAAGTTGATAAACAGAAGAACACAAACACATATTGCTAGTGGAAAAGAAGTCTATTAGAAAAATAGGAAATTTTGAAGCATGGATCTGTACAAATTAAATGGAATTTTCTGCTGTGGTAGTGCTTGTGCAGATTTATGCTTTTGCGCTCATCAGTGTTAAAACAAAACAGAAAATTAGTACTAGTTACAGGTAGGTAGCCGTGTTGGTCTGCTGTAGTCGAAACAAAATAAAATAAATAAAATAAAATAAAAACATAAAAAATTCCTTCCTGTAGCAACTAAGTTAGAGACCAACTAAGTTAGTTATTGGTGTGGTCTCTAAAGTGCTACTGGAAAGATTTTATTATTTTATTTTATTTAGAAAATTAGTAGACATTTGAGGAGCCACAGGAGATAAGTGCCAGAGCTGCAAGAAGTGAAAAGTTAAAGGGGGAAGTAGAGGGTGTGGAAAGGTGGTTAGTAGAACCAAGAACTGACCCAGCTATATAAAACCAATGCAATCTGCCCGCTCCCTTGTGTGGAGTGGTTTTATTCTGGATGTTTCACCACTTATTGAAGTATCTCTAGATTGAGGTAGTTCAGATTCAGATGGGGAAATAAGCATAGTTGCAGCTGATTGAAGGTAATGTCATGTGGATGACTCTTGATTTAATGAGAGAAGACAGGCAGACCCCAATCCACGCTAAAGCCAAATGCGGCCAAGCCCTGAATTTGCACAAGTTCTCCCATAGAGATCCTGAGAAAGTACCAGAACATTCACATCAAATGGAGACCTCTTGCACCTATTCTCTGATCTCATCCTGCTCACTGCTCCATTTAGGAGGGCCAGGCTGCTGGGCTCTTGGAGGGGTAGAAGACGTCAGCTTAAAAGTACTGGGGCAGCATGCCAAAGGTGCTTGTGGCAACATGCCAAGGGAGGGAGGGTTATACTGGAATCCTACAAGGAGCCCTTTTACACCCTTCTCCACTACATGGTGGAGGGACGCGGGTGGCGCTGTGGCTAAAACCTCAGCGCCTAGGGCTTGCTGATCGCATGGTCAGCGGTTCGAATCCCCACGGCGGGGTGAGCTCCCGTCTTTCGGTCCCAGCTCCTGCCCACCTAGCAGTTCAAAAGCATCCCTAAGTGCAAGTAGATAAATAGGTACTGCTTTCTAGCGGGAAGGTAAACGGCGTTTCCGTGTGCTGCGCTGGTGCCGGCTCGCCAGAGCAGCTTCGTCATGCTGGCCACGTGACCTGGAAGTGTCTCCGGACAGCGCTGGGCCCCGGCCTCTTAAGTGAGATGGGCGCACAACCCTAGAGTCGGACACGACTGGCCCGTACAGGCAGGGGTACCTTTACCTTTACCACTACATGGCAAAAGCAGAATTGCAACCACAAAGTTTAATCTGTATTTGAAAAAGACACATTTTTGAGACCTTCAAGTTAGCTCAGTTGGTTAGAGCGTGATGCTGATAACACCAAGGTTGCAGGTTTGATTCCCATATGGGACAGCTGCATATTCCTGCATTGCTGGGATTGGACTAGATGATACTCAGGGTCGTTTCCAACTCTGCAACTCTATGATTCTAAGTGATTGGCAGCAATTCCTATTAGTTTCAGGGGGTTGATGGTGTGAAGTGCTTTGAGGCTGGGCTACCACTTTTTATTTTCTTTCAGGATCTTTGACATGACATCTGGAATTACTTTAGGTTTAAACTGGTGAAGCCAAAGGGAGCCTTCTTCTGGTATCTATCCAATAAGTTTTTGGCTCAAATGAACCTATTCCCAATAGTTTTGAATAAAGAATTTATTGAGTAAATTATGGTTCTCTCAAAATGCCACTTTGTGCCAAACCACACTGGCTTTCTCCCTTGTTTTCAAGAAGTGTCCTCAACTCAAAGAATTGGATGTCATGAATGTGTACTATGGAAGGATGTGTAAAAAAGGATTTTGCAATGCATAATGAAATGTTGAGTTCTGGAAAATCATTAGTGATAAATTTTACTTTACTAATCCTTCTAGACAACAATCCTAGCTACACTTATCAGGGAGAAAGCTCAAGTGAACACAGTGGAAATGATTTCTAAGTAAACATGCATAGAATTCTGTTCCAGTTGCAGATAGGTAGCCGTGTTGGTCTGCCATAGTCAAAATAAAAAAATTCCTTCCAGTAGCACCTTAAAGACCAACTTAAAGTTGGTCTTTAAGGTGCTACTGGAAGGAATTTTTTTATATAGAATTCTGTTGTTAGTCACTTTTATGCTTCTATGACTTCATCTCCAAAGACTCCTTCATTGCTTGGAGAAAACACTCAGTTTAAAGCTTTTGGGTTCACTTTCAAATACTGCAGTGCAAAATTATCCAAGCCAAGCTCTCAGGTATGAATTAATGCAAGTTAGTTTTGGATTGTTGAACACCCAACTCAGTGGGCAGTTACTTTCGGATCACAGACACTTTCCTTTTAATCAGTTAATGTATATGTGACCTTATTATAGCATTTATCTCTGGCACTTAGTTTGAAAATTAATAGGGCGGAATATTTTTTTGACACATGGGGAATCAGAGCAGAACTGAAAAAGGATACACTAGGGGAAGCCAAATCGGTGCATCCAGATGTTCCACTCCAGCTACCACCAGCCCCAGTCAGCATGGTCAATGATTAGGAATGAATGGAGCTGTTGTCATCTGGAGAGCACCCCATTGGCTATCCCAGGCTTATATCCTGTATCTCTCTTTGGGTGCACATATGTGGTTTTGCATGTGTGTGATGGGTATATGTATGAATTCATATCTCTGAAAAAATTGGTGTGTGTGTGTGTGATGGGGCTGCCTACTCCAGCCTCATTGCCTGGGGCCCAGTGACACCAATACATGTTCCAATCCAAGCAGAGCTTCTTTCCAGCTGGGTTACTCTAATACAGGGGTTGTCAACCTGGTCCCTACCACCCACTAGTGGGCGTTTCAGGATTCTAGGTGGGCGGTAGAGGGTTCTACGGCACAAGTTGAATCCTCCTTCCATTGAGCACTGGTGGGCGGTAAGGAAAGATGCATTAGTGGGCAGTAGGTATAAAAAGGTTGACTACCCCTGCTCTAATATCTTCTCTCTCCAGCTGCCAATGAAGAAACAGTGTAAGTGTATGCTGTCATCAGCTTTTGAACCTGAGCAGAATAAACCGCAACATCAGAAATCCCTGTGACAGAAGCTGAAATGTGCTTTCTGTAAATCTCCTGTTATTTATTTATCCAACTAGATTTATATACCACTTAATTAACAAAAAATCTGTCTTTGAAAACAACTATACATAAAATTGATCAAAATATAGATAAATTTAGCAATTTAAAAATATATGTAATAAAATTACATGTTACATTACTCATATGAGCTCCTGAATATAAGAGTGTTACTGTGAAACACAATGGATAAATTTGACCCTCAGTCCAAAATTCTATTGCTTTGCCAAAGATGAAAAATACTAAAATGAACTGAATACATAACCCTTGGAACTTACAGTGTCAACTTTCCTTAAGGGACCTTGGAACAGCATTGTCTAATCTTCAAGTCCTCTGGATGGCTCGCTGTGGGCTTCCAGATTTAGATGGTATCTCTTCCTGCTGCTCTTTGAAGGTAGGACAGATTTGAAATATTTCTTCAGTTGCCCTGTTTACTTAATGTTCAGCTTCTTTTTATGAGGCATTTATGAGGCAGAGAACCTTAAGTTCCTGTCCATTTTCTTTCTTTAACTGATGCTGGAGCCTTTTAAAAATTAAGTTTAGGTCTGATAAAAATCAGTGCCATTCCTTGTACTTAAAAGGTACTTCCATCATAATTTATCATGTATTGTGCTTGGCAATTCTGGGTCTTGAGGGGGTCTAAAGTTCAGTATTGTGCCATATCTCAAACTGCAAGCCATGGGTTCGTTGTCATTACTTAATGTGCAGTGGTTAAAACTTCATGTTGATAAGGTCCCTTTGGTTTCCTTTAGGAACTCTACATAGCATATAACAATATTGCTGACTTAAGTCAACTTAGCCTGTTGGAGCACCTTGAGATTCTCGACCTAGAAGGAAACAACGTGGAGGACCTCAGTCAGATTCAGTATCTGGGGCTCTGTGTTACTCTGTCTACCCTTACAGTGGAGGGAAATCTTATTTGCTTGAAGCCAAGCCCCCAATCTCCAGAGGTAACTTGGCTTGCTTTTAGATTCCGTTTAAAAACGTGCACCTGTGTTTTAATCTGATTACTAGAAGATACTGCTTAGCACAGCATAGTTTGCCATGTGAATGCTTACCGAGGGAGGCAAATGCTACCCACTCCACGTGAATAGCTAAGTAGCTGTTGTCTCTAGGAACATCACCTCGTGCTCGGCCAGAGAGGGTTTTTACAATCAAGCGGTCTATAAATTTTATGAAATAAATAAATAAATAAATGGCAACTGACTTAAGCACCCCCAAGCACTGGGTGAGCACTGTGCAACCCAAAGCGTATTTGAAGGGAGTTCTGCTGAAATCAGTGGGATGTGTTTATATGAAGATGTTTCAGAAAAGAAAGAAATAATAATGGCTGCCTGGTTTGTACATTAAGAATGGCCACAGCTTTCTGAAACACCCTTGTTGGTGGCTGCAGTTCAGAACCTATCCTCCATGTCAGTTTTGTTCATTTCTAGTACAGGAATCCCTCTTGCAGGCCACTCTTGGAATTCTCAAGAGATTCAAAGCCAATTTGTTGTGTAATGGGGGTCTACTGTGTAAGTAAGATCCTTGCGGCGTACACGGCAAAAATGTGGTCCCCTGGTACATGGGCAGTCTTGTATTGATTGTGCTTGTGGCAAATTAAGATCAGCAGCCAAAATCCTAGACACATGCCTACCACAACAGAGAGGGCTTTTTCAGCAGTAGGGAACATGCTAACACCTGGAATATTGCACATGCCCCATCAACAAAGGCCTTTAGAGGAGCCCCAAAGACTTATTTATTCTCAGCCACATTTGCTTAAATAAGATTTATTGGCCTGCCGAGTTGAATTGGTTTCAGCTATAATTATTTATTGGCGTTCAGTGTTGTTGGTGGGTTTTTAAAATAATAATAATAATAATTGAAACCACTGCTAAAACAAAACTTTCCCCCTCTGTTTTAGCAGCGCTTTCTATGAAAACCTCCTTGCGCTGTTGAAGCAAGGTATGCTCCCACCACTCATAAATGGATTGGGAACATGTCTTCCCCATCAAAAAGCAACCAGGAGCTCTCTTTATGCTCATGGTTGTTCCTTTATAGCCACACGGGTACCTGTCCTACACCTTATACCCCATATGATGCCTGGTGAGGGGCAGGTGGGTATGGTTTACAAGGAACAGCCTCGCAGTCCGGATTAGACCTGCAAGCTGGAGATTCCCCTCTTTGCACTGTTGCATCTAAGGCCATGCTTCATATTTGCATACCACCTTCAAATGTAGAAATAATACAAATATATCTTCTAGACTTCATCCAAACAAGGATAGCTAATAATTCTGCCTGGCCCTTTCTATGTAAAATAAAAATAAAATTACATACGGTTTACTGATTCGGCTAAATTTACAGCTCTCTCTACAGGCTGTCTGTTTGCTCAGTGTAATTTGATTTCCAGATGAGCTCATCTCTTCCAGACATTAAAACCCAAAGCAACAATCTAATGATGAATGTGGTGGTCTCTATCACAGCTGTTTCAATAGCACTCTGTGTCCATATATGTGTGTGTGTGCATGTAATGTGATGCACCCCCCTCAACCCTGATAGCATTACAGACTTGTAGACTGGAAAACCTATAGCTTCCATATAACAGAAAGCAAATGCACTACGTAAAAAGATGATTTTTTTCTTCTGTACTAGGTATTTACCCTATTGTGGGAAAGAATATAGGCCGAAAGTTCATCAGCCAGTCTTAACATTATACAGATGGAGTAGCAGTTTGTAGTTCATTGAAAGTGGGGGAAATATTCCAGGTGCATATATTTACCACTACTGCTACTTTGCTTCAGTTCTCTTGTAGCACTATACAAAATCTAGGGGTGATGCACCCTCCCAGAATCATGCAATCTAAAGGCTGCTCCAGAAGATGCAGTTTTAATGCATGTGTCTAAAGCCATCTGTTAGTAACCAGCAACTGTGGCCTGGGGGCTTAGTCCAGTCCCTAGGGGCTTCCCATCTGGTCCTAGCATAGCGCCTGATCTCAAGGATGCCTCATAATGCAGCTTGTCATTTCTCCTACACAAGATGAGTCATAAGCAAAGAACTCTGACCTCCTCCTCTCCAGCATGTGCAGCAGAGGAGGCTTGGGGGAGTCCTCCCTTTACGGACCCCAGCTGCTCCCTCTTTGCTTGGCCATGGCTGAGTCACAGGAGGCAGTAGGTGAGGTGCATAAAGGGGGGGGGGGGACACTAAGAAAAGCCTCTCTGGCTGATCACACTTTGCCTTGCCTTAAGTTTGTGTAGGAATCGGTTAGTAGGACGAAAGTACTGTAGATGTAGCCCAGTAGTTGCTGACCAGGTTCTAGTTTCCTATATCTTAAAGTGCAAAAGAAAAAGGTCATAGTGGAGGTAGAGGAAGCTTCTGTAGTCTAGATCTAGAGTGTGTGTAGTTCAGGTCTGCAGGATCTACTTTGCTTTTTTACTAAAACCCCGAGAACCACAGACAGCCATACACTTAAAATTAAGGAACAAAGGCGCTTCTGAACATGTGCTCAGCCCTGGATTTTCTTCAGCACCAGAACTAACCAAAATTAGTCCTGTCACACAGCATCCCACTCCTAGTTTTTCTGTAAGGTTTCTTCTTTTCAGCAGAACAATTGTAAGGCCCATCTAGATGCAAAGTGATGGAGAAAAGGGATTTTACACTCTTGTCTCCACACCACAGTTCTAGTCTGAATCAAGCTCTCTGCACCTGCTAGTTTGGCCTAGATAAACTAGGGATAGTTTAAAAGGGGGGGGAGGGGGAAGTTAGAAACTCTTGCAAATCTACTGTAAATAATCCAGGACTCTACCAATAGATTACAGTCTACATTCTACCCATCCCTGGACTAGATGAGCTAGTGGACTTTGTTTCATAGTGTCTTTATGTGGTTCCTGCCCACTTCTCAGATTTCCCTCCCCTCTCCCTTGTCAAAATGTGTTTGAAATGACTACACTGAGAAATTTCTGCTTTGGGTTTTTCCCCCTCAGGTCCCAGACTACAACTACAGAGCTGAGGTGAAAAAACTCGTCCCTCATTTAAAGTATTTGGATGAAATACCAGCAGACCAAACTGATCTTCCTTTCCCATGCAAGATGAACAAGGAGTGGCTACTTGTCAAGGAATCCATCAAAGATGGAAGTCTAGTTGAAGAGGCATCTTGTTCAGGCAAGCCAAATTATTTCCCAAGGATCCATTTTTGCTGGGGACAAGGTTTCAGGGGGAGATAATGTGTACATACATAGATCCATGCACACTCTCTTGTACGCACCAGAGCCAGGCCTGGTTATCAGGGATAAGAATGGGCAGTAGCTTTTGCAAGAGTGTAAGGGTAGAGTTAGATGTGATAGCAGCAAAAGTGTGTCTTCACACAGAACACTCTAAACAGCTGTAAGACAGAGAGAGATAGGTGTGGCTCCTCTTGTGTGGTAGGTGGGAAAGGAGCTTCAAAGCCCTCCACGTCCTGCTCCCCACCCCCTTGGCTCTCACACTGTTTTTCTTCTCAAGATTTGCTAGGGAAAAGGTGGCTAGAGATAGTGAAACAAGCAGCAGGCAGTGAAAGGGTTCAGAAGCCTCCCACTGGCTGCTTCGCCATGTCTGAAATTGTCCACCTCACCTCACCAGCAGCAGACAACATTTGAAAACTTTGGTCTGTCACTGTTAACATCAAGGTTCAGCTGAATACTACCCTGAGGGAGATAATAATAATAATAATAATAATAATAATAATAATAATAATAATAATAATATCCCGCCCACCTGGCTGGGCTTCCCCAGCCACTCTGGGCGGCTTCCAACAAAATACTAAAATACAGTAATCCATCAAACATTAAAAGCTTCCCTAAACAGGGCTGCCTTCAGATGTCTTCTAAAAGTCTGGTAGTTGTTGTTCTCTTTGACATCTGGTAGGAGGGCGTTCCACTTGGTCCATTTGGTCCAGAACAGGAACAATGAACTAATACTGCCTTCTTGATGAAGTTTTGAAGCTTATTGATTATACTGCTTGCAGTGAAATTCTTTTCCCAGGAGTTAGACATCCTGAAAATTATGGATTATTACTGTATTTATTTAAAATACTAATGCATTTCCAAAATAACTCATTAAGGCTCCAAAGTACTTTGTCTTTGGTTCCATTCAGAAGTTAATGACCTAGTATTGTGCTGTGTTCTTTGATTAAACTGTTCCTGCTCTTTTCACGAGACCTTCTGGAGATGATGAGAAATTTTAGCTTTGAAAATACAATAATGGTGTACCAACATACACCACTGACTGAAATTATGACATAGATGACAACTTTGTTTGGAGCCATCCTGAAATATATATAAAAAATCAGAGACCAGTTGATGACAAACCAGAACTGGTGGCATATGTTTTGCTAGACTCCCATTCCATAATTTTTACCTAAATGTGGAAACCCTATAGCTGGATCCAAAAAAACTTCAACTGTTATTTAAGTCATTACCATTTCAAAGTTGGTTCTGAATACCTGCTCCCGTACCTGCATTCTAAGCTTCTGTTCAGCGGTTGCTGAACAGCTTGGTAGGTTCCTGGATGAAACATCTGCTTTGGATCCATTCCAGTCCGGCTTCCGTGCTGGCCATGGGACCGAGACGGCTCTGGTCGCCCTAACAGATGATCTCCGTAGACAGCTGGATCGAGGCGGGTCGGGGCTGCTGATTCTTTTAGATCTGTCAGCAGCCTTTGACATGGTCGATCACGAACTCCTGGACCACCGCCTTGCCGACGTGGGGATCCAGGGCACAGTCCTTCAATGGCTGCGCTCGTTTCTCTCTGATCGGGGACAGAGGGTGGCGCTTGGGGGGGAATTGTCATCGCGTCACTCCTTGGTGTGTGGAGTGCCTCAGGGTGCGATTCTCTCCCCGATGCTTTTTAACATCTTTATGCGCCCCCTCGCCCAGCTTGTCCGGAGTTTTGGGCTGGGTTGCCATCAGTATGCTGATGACACCCAACTCTATCTGTTGATGGATGGCCATCCTAACTCGGCCCCAGACACACTGACCAGATGTCTGGAAGCTGTGGCTGGATGGTTACGTGGGAGCCGGTTGAAGTTAAATCCTTCGAAGACAGAGGTCCTCTGGCTGGGGCGGGACGATATGGGATCGAGGGGGCAACTCCCATCTCTTGCGGGGGTGCAATTAGTGCCAGCACCGTCCGTTAAGAGTTTGGGTGTAATCTTCGATACCTCCCTCTCTATGGAGGCGCAGATTACAGCTATAACAAAGGCGGCATTTTTTCATCTCCGCCAAGCTAAGCAGTTGGCCCCTTATCTCTCTCGCCCTGACCTAGCCACTGTGATCCATGCGACGGTCACCTCCAGACTGGATTATTGTAACTCGCTCTACGTGGGGCTGCCCTTGAGACTGACCCAGAAACTCCAGCGGGTGCAGAATGCCGCGGCGAGACTCCTTATGGGGTCTTCGCTGCGAGATCACATTCATCCAGTACTATACCAGCTGCACTGGCTCCCGGTGGAGTACAGGATCAGGTTCAAGGTGCTGGTTTTAACCTTTAAAGCCCTATACGGCCTAGGACCCTCGTACCTACGGGACCGCCTCTCCTGGTATGCCCCACAGAGAAACCTACGGTCTGCAAATAATAACACCCTCAAGGTCCCAGGCCTCAGAGAGGTTAGGCTGGCCTCAACCAGAGCCAGGGCCTTCTCGGCTGCAGCTCCAACCTGGTGGAACGCTCTGTCACAAGAGACTAGGGCCCTGCGGGACCTGACATCCTTCCGCAGGGCCTGCAAGACAGAGTTGTTCCGCCAGGCCTTTGGTCAGGGCGCAGCCTGACTCCCTCCTCCGGCAACCTGCACAGAATTTTGTTTAATCGGTTGCCATCAATTTGATTTTAACTAATTTTTATAATGAAACATTTTTAGAATGTGTTATTATTTGATTGTTTATTTGACTGTTGTTAGCCGCCCTGAGCCCGGCTTGGCTGGGGAGGGCGGGATATAAATAAAATTTATTATTATTATTATTATTATTTCTATACCTTGCTGTCAGATATTTACATCTCTACAGAACCAGGGTGGCTGGAAGGTGACACTGACAATGAAGAAAGCTAGCACTCTCGAGGCTCCAACAGGAGAGCGCACGAGCACCAACATTACCTTAGAATATGGAAAAGAATTTCCTTTGTTCTGCTCATTATCACTGCTTTGCTAAACTGAACATTTATACCATCTTATTATGTGTTGCAATATCTCACTGAACCCCCCCCCCCCCCGTTTAGATTCTTATTTAGGACCTGTAGCAAGAAGGCCCGGCTCTGCTGTGAGACCTGCCATAACTCAGCTCTTGTCAGCTTCTCGGCCTCAGGTTCCACAAAGACCACTTAGTGCCCATTTGCTCTCTGGTAGTAGCACCCTCCTGGAGGCTACAATCTGTGATGAGATGTTGCCTGAAGATGACGCCAGTGACTTGACACATGGTAAGGGAATACCTGGTTCCATTCTTGCCTAACCTCCCATTTGCAAACCTTTCTTCCAAAAGCATGTGTGCATGTGAACAGATGATTTAAAAGCATTCTTGCTCTCCCATATATTTCCTTGAATGACATGTAGGTGCATTGGGCACAGACTTCTATTTTTGTATAGCTCTTTCAGCTAATAGGAGCATGGAAATAAGCACAGTGGGTTAAAAGGCATTGTTTGATGGCTCAAACTTCATTTCATTTCATTTATATTATTGCTGCCCTTCAGTAGGATAATCCACTATGTTATAGTGAGTTTGTCCCCAGCTCTCTTGCCATACAGATAGACAAACTTCTGCCTTACAGTGACTAGATGTAAAGAGACCACTTGACAATTATGTTGAGCTGAGCAATGTGAGATTTGCCCATTATTACAATCTCCACCTCAGTTCACCTTTGCATGCTATTCAGTGGTGTCGAAGCAGTAGCTGTGCACCAATAGTTAAACCAAAATGGGAAAGCCTACTACTTCCTTTCCCTAAATATGAAAAGCAGTGAATGAGCCAGCTGTATTGTTGAATATGTTAAAGGGAATGGGCTGATAGCATGCATAACAGCCAGCCATTGTTCTTTCTCTTGCAGTCCTCTTTTGCCTGCTTGTAACCCTTCTTCAGCTGGCTAAATATTCGCTCCCTTGCGATTCCCATGATGCTTGATCCTATGCTGCTATTAAGCTTTTCCCTTGACCAATTTTCACCTGAATAGTGGGAGAATTTTCTCTCCCTGAACCCCCCCCCCCTGAGCTTATGCTGCTCAGCTGCCTGGGAAACCAGTGAGAATGGTGAAAAGAGGGGGTTCAACAGAAGAAAAAAGTTGATCTTTATCTGTAGCTCTCCCCCTTCCTGCTGCTCTGCTGTTCAGTAGGAGAGTACATTGCAGACCATGTAAGATTATGCAGTGGGTCAGAAGCAATCCAGGGAATGCAGATTGCCCACTTCTGGACAAGACATAGGGAAAAAATGCATGTTTCTTAGAGATTATGCGTATTGACCAAAGAATGTGGTCAAGAATATTAAAAAAATTCAGTGACATTTCCCATGGCCTGTTGGGAGAATATGCATATATTTACCAGTGTTGAAGAAATGATTCTTCAACATCAGCTTTATTGGACTGGCCATGTTGTTTGAGCAACTACTCTATTCCAAATTTAAAAATGGAAAGCGTAATGTGATGGTCAACAAAAGAGGTTTAAAGACTTTCTCAAGGCAAATCTTTAAAAATGTAGTATAAACACCTATAATTGGGAAACACTGGCCTGCGAGCGCTCCAGTTGGAGAACAGCCTTTACCAAAGGTGTCATGGACTTTGAAGATGCTTGAACTGAGGACAAAAGGGAGAAACGTGCTAAGAGGAAGGCACGCTTGGCAAACCCTCACCATGATCAAATCCTGCCCGGAAACCTATGTCCCCACTGTGGAAGGATGTGTGCATCCAGAATTGGCCTCCACAGTCACTTACGGACTTACTGTTAATACCATGTTCATGGAAGACAATCTTACTCGGCTACGAGTGATCGCCAAAGAAGAAGAAGACCAGGAATTGTGCACAAGTCCCTATTCATGGAAAGATTATGGACACATTCTCCATGACACTTGGTGAATGTGCTCAATGGCTGGTTGTTATGCACATTAACCATACAACTTGCATTCCCTTTAACATACCGGTATATAAGGAAATGGGATGACAGTATAGGAAGATTTCTGTGGCTGTGAAATGGTAAACTGGAACAAACCCTCTTACTTTTCTTTTTCCAGGTGTCAGCAGAGTTATTTGTGGGAACCCCATCAAAGCTCTTCATGCACGGAGACAGAAACTAGGTGTAGGTTTTCTTTCATATGTAATTTCTTTTTTCTTTTTCTTTTCTTCTTGGCAAGCCAGCATGTCATTAATTCTAGGGAGATAAAAGCTGAAGAGTTCTATAGAATTCCATAGATTTCTACTGTGTAGAAGACCATTCTGAGAAGAAACAAACTTTGAAAAAAGTTAATTGCATGTCTGTACAGCTCAAGCTGCAAGGCGGTGTAGGGCCTTCCATTGTGGGGTGGGATGCCAGCACATGAGAATATAGAGAAGTGACAGATATATATCTAAACTATCACTGCATCCCACTAAACTGCTGTCTACTTTAATGGAGAAAATAAAACATAGTGCTTCAAGACGCTGGGCTTCTCCGCAGTTACGTTTCCTCCTCTCCTTCCAGGCACAGTCCACACTTTAAAGCTGCATGTCTGAGTGTCCTTTTTTTACTTCAGAGATTTCCCTGTGAAAACCCGCTCTCTGAAGCTCATTGGAGCAAATGGCAATCCACTTCAAAACCAAATTGATGTTTGCTCCAACGGGGAAAGCTCCAGGGCAAACACAACAACACTTGTGCACAGAACTTTTAAGCCTGGACCTGTGCCTGGAAAGTGTGGATAAGTCCATTGTTGCAGTGAAGGGGTTTATAACAGGTATGTGTATCTGCGCTCAGAACACATAGAAGTGTGTTCTGAGTCCTTTATTTTATATTTCCTACTGGGTAGTTATTTTAACTTTATAAAGTCTTGATTTATATTTTTTAAAGAATACCTAGAAGTGCACTGTGTGTGTATACACATGGAGTGGGTTTTTGTTTTTTGTTTGCCACACACAATGTATTCTGGTTCTCTCTGCAATATAGACATCATCCTTCATACAAACATTGCCTCATAATTATGGGCATTTTACAAGTTATTATATAAAAGCTACCCTGTGTCTTGGTCAGGCTGGGCTTCAGAGCGGCCTTGCACACGATGGAAGCCCACTATGAAAGCTGATAGGGGCATTGCTGAGGGGAGGATTGTAGCAGGGTGCCCTGCCTCTCCTCAGTTCCTTGAATAATGATGAGTGCTAATGAAGGAAAGGTCACTGCTAGGACACACCATTAAACAGGCAACAGGTGGAATTGTCATGGAAGCAGCCTACCTGGCCCTCTGCTCCTTCATCCTGCAGTAGTCTGTCAGTCCATGCAGCCCACCCCATCTTTTGTGGCTCCACAGCAGTAGCCTGGTGGTGTAGCATGCACTGGCCACAATAAGAGGAATTCTTTACCTCAGAAAATGGTTGCGAAAAGAAATTTAACTTGTAAAAAACAAACAATCTGTGGTCCTGGAGAAATGAGAAGTTTTCAGTCAAATATATAATGAACAGCAGATGTGTTCTGACATTATTTCACCTATGTTGCAGCCTACAGTAATGAACCTGTTTCAGCCACCAAGTCAGCCAGCAGTACATCCCTTTGGCATTGAAGAAACTGATTATGTAAATACGGACGACATCTACGCTGAGCTGAAACTCCTGAAAGAGCATCACCTCCAGTAAGAGTTCAAATTTAGTCTTATTAAGACAGCTTGTCAAGTGAGCTACTCCCCAGATAAAGCAACCAGTGAGCACTGTATGGAATGAACACTCAACTATAAGCTGACTTGCTTCTGTCCAAGCCATGACCTAGGCGCAGGATACCTTAAGGATCACCTCCTCCTATACAAGCCTGAGTGCTGCCTAAGATCTGATGGAGAGCCCCTTCTCTATGTCTGTTATGTGGGGGGACTGTTGTTGGGGATAAGAGAGAGGGAATTCTAAGGGGTGGCACCTAAATAGTGGAATACTTTGTCCCATGAGGCTCAGTTGGCCCCTTCTCATGGTATTTTGCCTTGGCCAAAACTTTACTGTATTTGATTTTTATTGACTTTTTTACCAGCTTTTTCTGTTCTATCTGTTGCACCTGTCTGTTTTTAATTGTGTGTGGGGGTTTTTTAAATAGTATTGGATTTTATAGCAGTATTAATTGTTGCTATCTACCCTCAGCGATGTATAAGCACTAGAAGGGCAGAATATAAATATTTAAATATATATTTTGATTAAAATTATTAAATAAACATTGCAAAATATCAAATGGAATAAAATAGTTGATAATATCAACCTTTAGCTTCTTTTCAGAAAACCTGTCTTGCTCCAAGATGCTCCGTGCTGCATCTCTTAGACCATTCTAAACACACACAAAACTTAAGGCATGTGAACTATGGAAACTTTTGTGACCCAGCACATTTACCCCATTTTTAAGGACCCTTGCTCACTAGATTATCCTGTTCTCAAAATTAGCATATGAAAGTTTAGTTCTCTGCCTTTTTCTTCTCACTGAGATAAGATAAGCACTTAAGCCACCTTGTGGCAGTTCTGAGGAATTGCCCTTCACGCTTAAATTCTGATGTAATCTGTTCCCAGAACTGATTTGTCACCTGTTAAATCAAGATGTTCTTCCCACGGATGAAGTAGTCTCTTTTTACAGATTGGAAAACAAAGGTTGTACTAACAGAGATTCCCTGCAGACTATGTTGTACATGGGGAATAGGGAACCTATAGCCCTCCAACTGTTGGGGTACAACTCCCATCAGCCCCAGCCAGAATGGCCAATAGTTGGCATGATGATGAGCATTATAGTGCAGCAAACATCTAGAGGGCACCAAGTAACCATTCCCTGCTGTACATCTTTGGCTCACATCGTTGCCGTCAGTCAACCTTGCTGCTCACCTTGATTGCTGTATGTCTGGAAGGAATGGTGTAGGCAAGGCTTTTCCTCCATCTCATCAATCTTTCTTTCAGGGTTTTTGTCCTATGTTTCAAATTTAGCATTAAAGTGCAATGGGGAGTTCCTGTGTCTATCTGTGTGATGGGACACCCACCTACATCCACACCCATTTTTTAAAAATTGTGTTAATTTATTCACAAAAAAATTAAATTGCTTTACAATTGCTGCTTCAAAAGCAGTTAACCAAACAACGAAATAAAGCCTCTTGAAACCAACCTATGAAAATTCATATCAATGCTAAAAATAAAAACACATAAAATGGGGCTAATTTTCAAAAGCACAGAATAGTCTCCATCCATTTCTATAATGCCATGAGAGGGAGCCAAATGAACAGCTCCCAGAAGCGAGTTCCAAAGCTTTCAGAAGGGTTTTTGGTGGAAGCTTTCTCTTTGTGGCATTTCTTCCAAAAAGAGACTTGCCAAAGCTCAAATCTGAACATCATCTAAAAGTGTTGCGAGAATACAGTGCCAGGGTTAAAGCTTGTCTCCGAAGGAGTATTGTAACATGGAGTATTTTACTCTTACTTAGATAGGGTCATTATATATCTTAAATCTATAGATTCTGGTGTGCATTATGTTTTTTAATGTGTCAGAACATGTGGTTTGGATAGGGCAGGAAGAAAATCAAACTTACTAGCATCAAATTTCTGGCAGGCACCTACAAGCTCTCCAAAGGGCAAATTCTCCCCAGGAGCTAAAAACAACACCAACATTAAGTGAGGAGGAGGAACACTACAGCCTGAGTGACAGCTGTGATGAAGATCTGAAAGAAGCCACTCAGGAGGAGATCATGGAAATCACATCATCAGATTCTTCTTGCCAGTCCCGTCTTTCTCAGTCGTCATCAGGTACATTATCCTAATGATTAATGCACCCCTTGTTACTGACAAGTACAGTGGTGCCTCACAAGACGAAATTAATCCGTTCCGCGAGTATCTTCGTCTAGCGGTTTTTTCGTCTTGCGAAGCAACCCTATTAGCGGCTTAGCGGATTAGCGCTATTAGCGGTTTAGCGGCTATTAAAGGCTTAGCGGCTTAGTTGCTAAAAGGCTATTAAAGGCTTAGCGGCTTAGAAAAAGGGGGGGGAGTGAAAAAAAATCTCAAGACTCGCAAGACATTTTCGTCTTGCAAAGCAAGCCCATAGGGAAATTCATCCTGCGAAGTGCATTGAAAAACGGAAAACCCTTTCGTCTAACGGGTTTTCCGTCTTGCGAGGCATTCGTCTTGCGGGGCACCACTGTAACAGCAATTATATGCCTGCCTTAGGATTTGTAGTTCTAAAGTTCCTGTGATATGTATGTATCTTTGGCAGATTTCCATTTTCTCTGTCAAAAATATGTGCATGGAATTATCTTTCCTATCCTTTTCTTCTGAGATACACACATGGGGATTTTTTTGGCTAACAAAATAAGCACGGGTTGGCTTGAGTAATTATTTTAGCAAACTTCCTATTTGAGATACCTATGCTTAAAAGAATCACAAGACCCGAAGTATGTGCTCAGAAGAGAAATAATGCTAACTTGTATCAACATTGTATTTGCATTCAGATTACAATATTTTTGTCCCTGCCTTCTGATTTCAGAATATGAAGGCAAGGAAGAAAGAGAGAGAAGGCAGGTTGTGATGGCAAGGTTCCAGAGACCAGAAGTTATAGAGTATGATAGGGAGGTGCATGTGAAGAAGCATTTCTGATCATTTAAACTACTGGAAGCCATAGGAGATCAAGATTTCCTTTGATTTCCCATGATTGAATGCCTGCCTACTTTCCAACTTTCCACAGTAACTATTGGGTTTTGTAACAAACACCAAGATTCTTTAGAAGCTGTACCAAGTAGGACGTAAAGTGTGGAACAGAGAGCTTTTCCCATTCAATCTTTGTAACTTGAATGATGGGAGAGTTCAACTCATACTGACGTTCTGTGTACACTGCATAGGGAGTGAGTGCCATTCAGTTTAGTGGGACTTATTTATGTGTAAACGTGCACTGAATTATACTATCAGTCCTTTAATATTTTGAAACCTCTCATAGCTAAATAGATGGAAATTCAGGCCATTCTAATAACAGGAGTTCCTGGTCTAAATCCACCTCAGTTCATGAAAGCCTCTTAACTACAGTTGTTGTTGTTCTTGTTGTTGTTGGCATCTGCCTGTCTCAGGAGACAATGGAGGAGTGCGCCTTTGGGGGTGAAGTCAAACTCAAACTGTTGGAAGGTTACAGCACCTGTGTTTGCTGATTTACTCTCTCAAGTGGATGGGAATGAAGTTACATGCTCTGCTTCTAAATTGCTGTGCTTTCCCTTTGCATTTCAGATTCATTGCACGTCCAGGAAAATTCATTGCCCACCATTATAAAGCGCTCTATTGTACCCTCTCCTCCAAAAAGTCCCTCACCTGCATTCGTACAGCGAGTGAGAACTGAGTTTGTTGGAGCTAGACGCCTGAAAGTGCACAGTTCAGAAAAGGCAGTTCTACCGAAGCCACAGCCTTCATCAACTCAGAACAATGATACAGTGCAGAATGTGTTTGAGAAGACTACTGTTCAGAGTCTCAGCAGAAAACCTGATTTCTCCTTATCTGATACATCTATCTTAAGTCAGAGGCATAGGACTTTTGGCCCCGACCGCAAGCAGACCAAGAGACCTGTTTCAGGACCAGCAACAATTGGACCAACAAACATCAGGTTGGGATACTTAGGTAGTTCTTTCACTAGGATTGCTAAACCAAATGGAACAAATCCACATGGGATAAAGGCTGCTTCATAACATCCAGGATGGAGTGAACTGTGCTTTAAAGTTTAACCCATTGGCTTTGGTTTTAAGCATACCTAACTCTCTCTCTCAAGAGTGTGATTGCAGGCTTTTGATCTTATACTTACTACTTGGTTTTCTGTTTTGGGTGGTGTTATCCTTCTCAAAAATGAGTTCCAAGAAGCTTCATTGACAACGTGCATCTAAGATTAGCTTCAGCTGTTCAGCACCTGTCCACTGCACATCTCCCTTTCATAGATTAACAATGGATCTATCTATCTACCCTGCTTTTCAGAAAAAATTGTCTCAACAGGTCAGCACAAGGAGGACCATCTGGGAGGTTTGGAGGTTCCTCTATATACTCTTCCTCTTGCAGACGCATCAGCCTGTAGTGCAAGCTAAGTTGCTCCTGACACTTGCAACATATTCTCCCTTATTAATATTATTAATATTATTATTATAACATTTATCCATAATTTACTACATAAAATGTCTCAAAGCAACTCACAGTTGGAAAAAAACATACAAAGGCAAGTATTTAAAACAACATCAAAAGAATAAAACAACATTATTTACCCAAAGTGCTCATCCTGCAGTATTATATAAAGGATGAATCCTACACCACCCAGCTAAAAGACAAACACCAAAAACAGCTAGGTGCCATATGAGCCCAGTTAAGAACCAAATGCTAGGGTAAATAATAATGCCTTTGGCTGGCACCTAAAAGTTGATAATGATGGCATCAGGCATATCTCCCTAGGGAGAAAATTGCATAACCATCACTGAAAAGACTTGTTCTCACGTTGCCACATTCCACACATTCACAGACTCTGGAGAGGCAGTCTAAGGTACTGAGGTCTGAGTTACATCAGTCTTTGTAGATGAAAACCAGCACTTCAAACTGAGGCTAAAACTAATGGGCAGCCGATGCATTTTGGGCAGGATCTGTGTTACATGCCTTCTACTCCCAGTTGACAATCTGGCTTCTGAATTCTGCACTAGCTGCAGTTTACAAATTATCTTCAAAGGTAGCTGCATGTATGATAAAACGCATTTCAGTAATCTAGCCTAAAGGTTATAATAGCATAGACTGCAGAAGCAAGGCTATCCCAGTCCAGAGAGGTCTGCAGCTGGGCCACCAGTCAAAGCTGATGGAAGATACTCTGTGCCACCAAGGCCACTTGTGCTTCCAGTGACAGTAATGGGTCCACAGGTACCCCAAGCTGCATGCTGTATACTGTATCTCTGTAACTGAGTGGTGTGTTGTTCTCTATGCTAATGAGGTGGGACATAGGGGGTACAGAAGAGGTTTTATCCCTCTTTGTTGCATCCAGCACAGAAGGTTAAGTGACTATACAATTCTAGCTTAGTCTCTGAAACATATTTGTGCCAACTCACTGTACTCTGGTGTTTCTTGTTTTCAGAGCCTCTGTAGATAGAAAGCTCCTCAGGATGATCAACTCTCATCAACCTGCTGTTCGCTCATGCACAAGAATGCCAGAGGGACTTGCAGTTCTGAACGTGGTCCGCCCTCTGACTGCCAAGGCTGCCCTGCAGAGCTTGCCGAGCAAGCCAAATATCTCAATGACGGCTCAAAGCAAGACTCCCAAATTGTAGGAAATGCCCTCAGCAGCTGTGCGTATGTTGTTGCCAAGTCACAGACGCTTTCAGCTGCTTTCTGTGTTTCCCATCTTCCTATGAGCAACACAGGCTGGCTTCTCTGACTCATCGCGATCTCTGAACACAGCAGTGCCCTAGGTAAGCAAAGCAGTTTGAATAAACAATTTGATTGACCTCAAACAAAACTGCTGCTGCGAATGGAGAATCTGCAACTCCCCTATCAACCATTTTGGCAGCTTCTGCAAAAGGAGGAATGAAAGCTTGTGCCGCCATAGCCCTTTCAAGTGACTGTATGCCTGATGTTTACAGCAGCTGCGTGCCTGGCCTCATGGGCAGGGTGGCCCCTTTGACTCATCCAGTGGGAGGAAGGTACAGACCATCCTTCAGCATTCCCTCAGGTATCCAGCTGCAGCTACTTCCGTGTGTCCAACTGCTGTTAAAGGGATGCAGTCCCTCTTGTGAAATCATACAACAGACTGGGAAAGCTGTGTAGAATGGAATTGAGTGTGCTTTGAGCAGGACTCTCGCTTTCAGAGCACATCCTTGATTCAGGCATGGACTTGGATTCCACGTTGATGTAGAAACACTCCATCTTGCTTGAAATCATTCTTCTCTATTCTTTTTAGCAGGGAAAAACTCAGTAGTTCAGAAGGAGTTTGGGAGAGGGGGATTGAGCACATCACTTTGTTTTTTTGTACTTGGAAGGAACTCCTGATGCTCATCCAGAATGCTGTCATACAGATATACCTGAATTGGGTGGGTTGTGTTTTCTCCAAGCCAGATGTCCGTTGTAAATATATTTGCAGTGGACAAGGTTGATTCCCAACAATCTCTCCTTTACCTCATCTTTTTCATGCGTTTTTACCACAAATGTATTTGCAATCAAATGTTCTGTAACTTTTTTTTTACTAGATCAGTTTTAAAGGAATACAAGAATATGTGTGTGCGTGCATGTGCTTCTCTGTGCGCGCGCGCACACACACACACACACACACACACACATTCAACCACTGCAGGGAGCTTACTCTACTTTTAATAACATTTATTCTGCTTTAGAATACAATATGAAATGCTATGAACTGGTATAATCTGATCTGGTTTGCATAACAATGTAAACAATTCCACCAGGCCCCAGGTATGACATCTTATGGATAAAGTCAACACGTGAGCAGGTATTCACAGATGTTGCGAGCAGCAGTGGTTGTGAGCATGTCAGCAGGAGAAAGCATGCTGCCACAATCATGGGAATTGCTGCTGTCTGCATATGTGATAGTCAAGTTCACACTGTATATTTGTCCACACGAATCCCAAGGATAGTTGGGACTGCTTGCAAGTAGAACAAAAGCTATGTATGAACTGGCACTCAAGACAGGTATATTTCAACAATTATTGTGAATATTTTGAAACTAAGTACTGTAATTGTTTAAATTATTTTCTGGAAGACTATTTATAATACATGAATTATGCAGCATCCCAATCTGTAGGTCATTTCTTTCTAGTTGAATGTTTGAAATGCAGAATGGAGCTGAAACCAAGAACGTTCACACCATATCTTCAGCTTGTCCTTTGAAGCCAAAACATTTAAAGAATATAAGAAGATCTGGGACATTCACACCCTTAAAAGGCATGCATTAAATGGAGCAGGGGATTGTAGGAGTAAAATCACAATTCATAGAATGGTGGTTCCCAGAAAATGTGTAAAATTGGCCTTGGCAAAACATGCACCATTTAAGCCAGCTTCCTTCTTTACACCAGTGTCTCATTTTGCAATCATAATTAAAATTCTCCTCTGTATATAAATGGTGAGAGAGTAGGGGTAGCCAATATGGTGCACTCCAGATGTTAGACTCCAACCCTCATCAACCCCAACCATCATGGCCAATGGTGGGCATTAAAATTCAGCAACATCTAGAGGGCACCACTTTTGCTACCCTTGGTATGGGGGAGACCAGCAAGTCTGACACACAGTACCCCCAAGTAGCACTGGATGTGACCACAAGAATTCTGGGCAAAATTACCCAATCACATCCAATTTTAATAGGAAAAAAGCATATGGGAGAGAGGTGCTGAATCGTTCCTCAACCATGATGTACTGCAGCCATCCTCCCAAATGTTTTCTTCCAGCTGGGCTTACTTCCAATCTGTCTCTTTTTATGTGGTAATCTATGTTTAAAGACATGCCTAGATTGCCCCAAATTCCAAATTATTTTCCCAGTTCCCGGTTAATGTGTTATATGTTGATCCAAAGCCAACTAACAATATTGTTTGGGCCACCCCAATCTCTGCCAAGCGATAGTAAGAGATTTCAGGGGATTTGGCACTTAACCAAGGTTGTGTTTCTGTTGGGAAATCAAGGCGCAGCGGAGACTAGCGTCTTTATGAAATATGGTTTATTCTACACTGTCAGGGGCTCAGGAGCAGAGGCACAGGGGAGAGAGGAAATGGAGAGCGAAGGGGAAGAATCTGAGGGCAGCGTAGGGGAGTATGGCAGTGACCCGAGAGATTCCATGAGCTTCTCCAGCGAATCAGAAGATTCCCAGAAGGAGGCGCCGATGGTCAGGGCAAGGGGGGTCCCAGGGGGGACACACCAGAAACAAGGGGCCAGCGGGGACTCCCAAAGCAGCAGCTGGAAATCAGGACCAGCTTCCCCACCAGAGCGGAGTGGGGGGGGGGGAAGAGTCCCATGTGTCAGGGCCAGCGCCTCATCCAGCAGGGAGAGAAGATGAGTCAGGGCTGACCACGCCTCCATCGGAGAGTGGGGGAACGAAGGGGAGGTCAGGTCCAGCTAGCCTCCCCGAAGGGGGAAGCAGTGACAGGAGCAGTGTAACGGTCAGGAGGAAGGTTGCCGGCTGGGCGCGCGTGCCAAGTTCAAATGTACAGGCGCGCGGGACAGCAGAAAACCCGGATTGGGAACCAGGTCCTAAAGCCCGCCGGAGGCAGGGGGAAGACTCAGGGGACTCAGTGTCAGAAGAGTCTAGGAAGGGCGAGACCCCAGCTGACAGGCGGAGCCAGAGGAGGAAAGAACAAAGGAAGAGGTGGAGCAAGGCTAGGGTCTTAAACTGGTGTCTGGGGGGAGGAGATTCAGACGGAGCTTCGGTGGTCTAGAGTTTCAGACGTAGAGCTGCGCGCTACGGCTGTGTAATTGAGACTGAACTTCAATAAAGACTTTTGTATATAACAACGAACTGGCGTTGGTCCTCTGTGAGCTGGGACCTAGGGCAGCTCTGACATACACATATTTACAACCTGGGTTTTGATGAAGAGAGAGAGTTCGCGGCATTTACATCACAAGAGGGACTTGTCCTTCCCAGCAGTGCAGTCTTGGATTCAGAGGCATCCCAAGCGCCTTCCCCATGTCTCTTTCTAACAGCCTGCTGTTCTGCCCACTTCCTGCCCCTTCTTCCCAGAAACCCCAAAGTGTCTGTTGCAAAAGGACACCCTCTCTTTCTGTGCTGACATCACGCCCCACTGTTACCCTGGGAACCTCCCCCTCTCAACTTTGCTCTTGTCTTCTGCTGACTTAACACATGGCTGGGGGAAAGGACACCATTTGGATGATCAATTGTTCTTAATGGACTGGTAGTTATTTTATTTATTAAATTTGTATCCTGCCCTCTCTCCATAGATCTGAGAGTGGTTCACAACATAAAACAGTTCTCCTGTTCTTAATGGCATCGATGCTATCAGCAATCTCCTGAACTGGTTCAGCATGAGTTTTTTCACTCGCCTGGCATCTTTCCTTCATACTTCAAAAAATTAGGGGTAAATTCTACCCCTTTACTAAATTTAAGATAATGGGGAGTGTAGTGGTTTGGAGTTACTCGTGCGTAAACTGTCCCCGTTTGGGAGCTTAACTGCCTGGGTTAAACCGTCTTGACTGCACAGCCCATCTCAGCGTGGCTGCCTCAGTCGCTAGCAGAATCTGTCTGTGGGCGTTTCTTAAACCTTTGCCAGCATAAAAGCTGTTTGACACCCAATTGTCTCCGCCTCTCATTGTGCGGGAGTCTCCTGCGCAGGGAGGGCGTGGGTAGTGGAGGACCAGTGCTCTCCTCACTGACTTCCAAGGAAGAATCCCGGAGCCCTTCCCCCTCTTCCCCCATTTGCTCTCCTGGATCCTTGGTGTTACGCTGATTTCCTTCCCCCTCTATCAAGCTGCGTCTCCCCCTAGTGCTGGTACCTTCCCCTGCAGAATCGAAGAGCCTCTCCTTCTCCTGTTGCTCTGATGTCAGTTTCCTGACAGGGAGTCTCCCAAATTCCTAGCAATATGTAGCTTTACTTCTTTTCTCTGCCTCCTAAAGCCTCTTTCCCGTCACCATTAATGTGGTGCTTCTTGTCTTACGCCTTCCAAGATAGTTAAGCTGGCACAAAGAACTGCCTCGGAATTGGAAGGGAAAGTCACAAAGATACATGCCAGGCAAACTGCAGAGTTGTGCTGTGTATTTAAAGCCATGCAAACCACCTTTGCTACTGACATTCATCAGCATGTCATCTAGCAGGACAGTACCTCCTTAGGTGCAGATCAGTGATAGTGGGCATGTAAGTCATATGCTTGAAGCCATATCTTGAGCGAGCACTCCTCTGTCCTATCAGGGACACCATGGGAAGTGTAGTATCCAGCGTAGACTTGAATTCCTGAAAAAAGGACACTGCTGTTACCAAATGATAGCAGCATTTAAAAGCAGGTGTGTGGCTGGCATTTGCCTTCAGGACTTTGATAAATATAATTATACACTTTATCCAAGCCCAAGACTCTGCTACTAAAACTAAATTACACGTAATAGTCATAGAAACTCTAAAGAGGAATCTTGGGCGCAGTACTGTTTGGTGTTGTGACTGTTTCATTGCTGGCTGTTTTGTGACTTTTGGTGTGTCATCTAGGCAGAAAAAGGTGAGCTTCATAAACAAGACAGGGAGGGGGGAATCAGATCAAGCAACCTTGGGTTGCACCTCATTATCCCTGTCTGTCTGTCTCTCTATCTGTCACACACACAGAGAGAGAGAGCACACTTATGTTACCCGGATGTGGTTTTAGTACAGCATACCCTTCCCACCGCAGCGGTACCATTTATCTACTTGCACTGGTGTGCTTCGAACTGCTAGGTTGGCAGAAGCTGGGACAGAGCAATGTGAGCTCACCCCGTCCCAGGGATTCAAACCGCCAACCTTCTGATTGGCAAGTCCAAGAGGCTCAGTAAGTTTAGACCACAGCACCACCCATGTCCGCTGCAATGCCGTTTCTGTGCTTCCGTCATAGTGTTCCGTTGCACCAGTAGCAGTTTAGTCATGCTGGCCCATGACCTGGAAAGCTGTCTGTGGACAAATGCCTACTCTTTCAGCCTGAAGTGAGATGAGTGCTGTACCCCATAGTCACCTTTGACTGGACTTAACTGTCCAGGGGTCCTTTACCTTTACCTTAGCATAGCATACTACTCAAATCAGCAAGCATAGTCCAGAACCTGTTATTATAGGATGAATGCTCCATATGTATGATGTGTTAGCGGCAGTGAAATCTATTAACATCTGCCCTTTTGTGGAAGTGTTGAAAGTATCAATGCCTTTCCCACTCTTAAATATATCCAAGACCTCTGCCCAAAAGAGAATAAAGATTTCTCCTTTTTCAAATTTGGCAGAGAAAAGAGGAACATATTTGTCAAAGTCGCACAACAGACCTGTGACACAAGCTAGAGCAAAAACATCTACTTAACTCACTAGAAGTTAGGAATCTAAATGCCATTTATTTATTTATTTATTTGCCTTTGAAAAAATTGCCACCTTAATTCTACTAAAATACTAACTGGTTGTGCAGGGGGAGACAGGGAAGTAGAGCAATTTAATTCCTCAACTAAGGATTAGCAGTAACATTTTTTCCCTAATATAAGGTCTGCCAAACAGCCTCTCTGTTCATCTAATTTTCAAGGTTCCTGGAAAAGGCACATTATATGCAAGGTTTTTTTTTACATTGGTTTTAATGTGACTTGTGGGGCTACATAAATGACAGAATGTAATAGCAGGAAGCCTCATCTTTAAATAAAGGAAATTACTCAAGGCCTGAAAATGTGCAAGACTTTGGGAGGCGCCTCTTCCTCTGCTGCAGATGGATGCTACAGCAAGTCATAATTTCAGACATCAACACCGACCTAATGAATTAATAACTTGGAACTGGCAGGTGTGTAGGAAGACTTGAAATTATAGCGGGTTCAGCTAGGATACTTTTTACTTGTGTAATCACAAAATAATAATAACTGATCCCTCACATGATGTGAACCCAAGGTATCCAATGCTAGTCCTACCTACTCAGAGTTGACCAATTGAAAGTAAGAAGCATGACTCTTGTGTCCATTAATTTCAGTGTGTCTACTCTGAGTAAAACTTAGTTGGCTACAACCCAGAATGCATGCATGTACTTATTTTATAATATTTCCTGCCCTTTAATGTAAAACAGTTCCAGGACTGCATTTGCATGAGCAGCAATCACTGTGGCTCTTTCTGTGTGTTTTTCCATAATCATAGTCTGGCACTGGCACTTAGGGGGCAGGGGCTGTTTATAAGGGCCAGCATCTTTGTTCTTCTGCCGTTGCCCATTCTACTCATATTAACCTTAGAACAGTCCCTGGGTCTAGTTAAAATGCTGTCATCTTGTAGCGCTGCTATCCTCACGCTATGCAATAACCACTGGTTCTTTACAATCTTTTTTGGAGTTAATGGGATTTGCTGCGCACTGTGAAATTGTTATTTAAGTAGACACATTGATATGTATCTAAGCAAGCACGAGGTAAAGAAAATAGATTTCTAATTTAGCACAAAAGAGGGCTTTCCAGCTGAAGTGCCCGGTGAGTCAATGTTGAGACTTAGGTATTCACCCAGCCACCATGTACTCTTCCTTCTATTTCTCCTATTCTTTCTCTTGGGACTTTCCTATATTATCAGTTTATCCTGGATTAGAGCTAAACAAAGGATGGGGATTGGAAAAGGTCCAGATGTTCCTTCTAAAACATCCAACCCTTGCAGGTTAGCAGAACAGAAGTACTTATTCTCCTTGAGCTAGATTCTCCCTCTGTCTGCCACCTACAAGCTTTGGATTTACTCCTACAGCCTATTGTTTCTTCAAATCATCCTGGTCTAAAGGAGCTTTTATACAGATAGCTAAACTAACCCCTGCTCCTCCAACTCTGTTATATAAAGGAACCCCTGGATGATTCCACAGTCTATACTAAGCTATGTTTCATTCACTCCCTTTTTATGAGGAATCTACCCAACACCATCCCTTTTTGGTTCTTCCATCATTTCTCAGGCTGTAGAAAGTCTGTTTCCCCCCCTCCCAAAAAAATTAAGAGCACAGTCTCACTAGGTGTACTTGCCCTTGGTGCTACTTCTGTCTGTTTAAAGAGGCGGGTATTAGATGGGCAGAGATCTATCGTGCAGGTGAACTTGTCAAAACTCTGCATACATTCACCATAACCTTTGCGGTAGGTACTTTTTATCACCCTGTTTATGTTATTTAATTGATCTCCTAACTAGGGCTAAACTTTTTCCAGCTTTTTTTTTAAAATAATGTTAGCGTGCTTAACACCATAATGCTGTCTAAAAATAAGAAATAAAAAGCTTTCTGGTCATTGCCATTAACCCTGCTGCAAAAATGCCAATGGCCAGAATGCTTTAAAAAAATTTTTTTAAAGCATTATAGCATTGTGGTGTGACATGCTATAGTGCTCTTTTATTTTTTATTCTTTATTTCAAAAAAATGTTTTGGTACTAATTTATCTTCTGTATATTTTGGAAAGTTTCCTATACGTTGTGATGCCTCTCAAGATATTGTTTACAAATTTGCCATGAGGGTTCCTAAAGTGGGGGTGGTAGTCTTCATTAATGTTTGACATCGGCTGCCATTGATTGGACGTTGGCAGACTGAAACATGTCTTTAGTGTGACGGCCCAATTTTTGGTGGGACAGGTCCAAACTATGCTTATTTCAAACTCTACATGAGGGCTGCTGAAGTGGGGGCAGCAACCGACTGCCATTTTGAATCAAGATGGCAGACTGAAATGTGACTTGGGCATGTCGTTGTCCAGTTTTTGGTGTGATGTGTCCAACCTGCACCAATTTGGACACCTCGGAATATATCATTTCACTATTTAGCAAATTTGGCATGACAGGCCAACTTGTGCCAATGTGGATGCCTCTGAAGATATTGGCCAACTCAGATTGAGAGTTCCTGAGGGGGGAAGCAGCGAACTTCATCTATGTTTTGATGCTTGGTGCTATTTTGAATCAAGATGGTGGACCAAAATGTGACTTTGATGTGACTTCACTCAGTTTTGGTTATGGGTCCAAACGGTGCCAATGTGGACACCCCTGAAGATATTGTTGCCCAATTTGGTGTCACTTTGCCCAATTAAGCATCATGAGTCCAAACTATGCCAATTTGGATGACTTGAAGTTATTGTTCCCCAATTTGGTTCCAAGATGGAGATGGTCATCCTGCTCTATGTTTGGAGGCTAGACACAATTTTGAATCAAGAGGGCATAGTGATAGTTGCAGATGAGATTTCCTAAGGTGGAAGAGGTATTTTTTGTCTACGTTTGGATACCATTGGATGCATTGAGCCCTGCATCGGTGGGGGGGGGGCATGCACAGCAGCCATACTCACAAATCATACTATCCATTTAAAAATCACAATATGTTTGGGTTTCTTAGAATTCCCACACAGCACCGGACACTTTCCGCTAGTTGTACTTGTACTATGCTTTGGAGAAGGAAACCTCTGTTTCCTGTTTCTTTATTCTAATGTCTGATTATCCAGCAACCTTGGGCTCAGAGCATTTACACAGCATTTACAGTACGACTCTGGGGAGGCCACTAACCTCTCCATGTATTTGTTACTAATGAACATACTTACTCTAGCTTCAGGTTCCATAATTTGAGGCTGCCCTGTCTGAAAAGCAAAATCTCCCTCGCTGGTTGAAGAACCGCTATTCTTTTCTGCCAAAGAACAGTAAAAGCAGAGTGCCTTATTAGCACTAAAATTTGCCCCCACATGCACTTTGCAATTTAATCTAAACTGAAGATGGTGTCTAAAACACCCACTTTAGAAGAATCATAAACAATTGAACACCTTTATCTAGACCCACAGAGCAATGGCTGAGCACAATGTGTTTTGGAACTCACACAATAGCAAGTAGGGCTCACAATTTATCCCTGTCTTACCACACACCTCATTTAACTTCTTAGCACATGATTCCACACACTGCAGGAAGAACAGAGCAACTGGGAATGTTGGTGGGGAGAACATGTTCATGTGTTTGGTACCATCAAATGATGGGGGAGGGAGACATGGCCATGCTTGTTCATTTAAAAATGTATATCCTACTTTTTGAGTAACTTCTTCCACAAAGTTGTTTACAATTTCCAATTAGAAAACAATATCTAACAGTAAAATAAGGGTGCTTCAGGTAACCTTGACCTAAATCATTCAGAGCAGGGGCAGGAAACCTCACACCCAGAGGCCAAATGTGGCTCTCTGGGTGCCTCTATGTGGCCCTTGGGACACTCCCCATCTCCTTCCCAGACTGCAGCCTTCACTGGCCCTCATCCCATATGGCACTTCACTTTCTCATTCTGCCTCCTGCCACTTCCCTTTCCTCTGCTGTCTTCCAGTTCATGCCCCTTTCCTTCCTCTTCATTGCTCCGCTGCCAGTCTGAGACATGAAAAACACATTGCACTGAACGAGAAAGTAGGAAAGAGTGTCACTCTTTGAAATTTCCTCCTTCAGCTCTATGTACTTTGGGGGGGGGGGGTACCCACCTTTGCCATGTCATGTCATGTCAAGGAGGCAGTGAATAGGGTGCTCAATGATTTTGTGGGCACCAGGGGAAATCCTCAAGGGTGCCACTGTGCCCATGACCACAGATTTAGGTACTGTAATTAGATTGCTCACTGCACACTGGTATTGTTTCTTGGTGTACATCTACACTAAATGAACCTGAGGCTGTGTTTTGTGAGGTGTTGAGAGATTTCTGTCCTCCATCCATTCAGCTTCCAGGATATTAGGTGGGAGGGGGAACATTTTTATTACCCATACAGTGGTACCTCGGGTTACAGACGCTTCAGGTTACAGTCTCGACTAACCCAGAAATAGTACCTCGGGTTAAGAACTTTGCTTCAGGATGAGAAAAGAAATCGTGCGGCGGCAGCAGGAGGCCCCATTAGCTAAAGTGGTACCTCAGGTTAAGAACAGTTTCAGGTTAAGAATGGACCTCTGGGACGAATTAAGTTCTTAACCCGAGGCACCACTGTATTTAGGTCCCTAGTGTAGAATTGTCCTAAGGGGCTAACTATATGGTATGTGTACACACACCAAATGGAGGCCCAACACCATTCTGAAATGAATAAAACTTTGGAGGGGGGAATAAGTAATGTGAACAGAGTAGGGAGGACAAAAAGAGGGAATGCTTCTCTCTTTCAGTATCTACCCTTTTTGTGCTTCACATTTGTCTTCCAAAGCAGCAGGGAATGGGAGTGGGGAACTGCTTAGACGGTGATACAGAGCTGAGAAATGATGGACA
The DNA here is from genome assembly GCF_964188305.1 of Podarcis bocagei. Classification (NCBI taxonomy): domain Eukaryota; kingdom Metazoa; phylum Chordata; class Lepidosauria; order Squamata; family Lacertidae; genus Podarcis; species Podarcis bocagei. Next base: position 80,409,126 of record NC_138125.1, on the reverse strand, counting down.
GGAAAGAGCTAAGCAAGCAACCTATCTTTGCTGATGCTCTGATCAAAACATTCCCTCCTAGAGCTATTTTTCCTTCTTTTTTTAAGAAAGCATCAGGGATCCATACCATCGGTTTGCGTGTGACGTGTAGTTAGTTTCAGTTATGAAAACATTGAATTAAGCTATGCTTCTAAAATTATTTTTTATTTATTTTGACAAATATTGCACAAAATTCTTCCTTAATGCACATAGCAGTACACAGATTACCATATATTTAACAACAGATATGGTTAAAACAGAGTTGACTTACATACCCATGGGTGAAAGCAAACTTTTTGAGGAAACTGAATATAAGCTGGAAGTTTCGCTGCTTGCATCACTGATTTTCGTCCTGATACCTGTGGCACGACTAAGCAGCATTTTGCTACTTTGTGCAGAATCAAAAGAAAAGTGTCCATGGAACCTGAACAGGAAAGAAAGAAGATTGACCCAAGAGGAAGCTCACCCTGTTAAAAGAGTCGGAATAAGCATCAGCTCCTTGCAACCAACACTATCCATTTCAAACAGCTGCAGGGCAGCTGCAAACACTTCACACTGGTGCATCTGGGCACTGAAAGTGATCAACCTGATCGACTTTATATTTTGGAAAGTTGTTTGTACACTGCACATTTGGACACCTCTTGGACACCTCTGTCATAATTTTGCATAATGCTTCCTGAGATCATGGAGCAGGTTTTCGTCTCTTTGGATACAACTGGATGCCATTTTGAATTAAAATGGCAGATCAAACCTTTCAAGACTGCACTGTTCTAAAAATCGGTGCTGGCATCTAAAGATTCAGAGCCACAGTCTTCAGAGGGCATGAGTTTGATGTTAGCAGTGTGATAGTAATGTTATGATTTGCACTTAACACTAAACCATAGTTTGTTTTAAACCATGCTTTGTTTAACAAAACGTGAGTTAACCACAAGTTGCCTTACAGACAATCAAACAAAACACGACTTGTTTCTCCAACATTTGTTTGGTTTTTGAGCTAATCTTGCCTCATGCCTTTCTAGTTTTGTGAATTTATAGAAGACAGGGAGTGTCAAACAAGCCATGGTTAAGGAAAGGTGCTAGGTTCACATATAACACCAAACATATAAAATAAACCAGGATTTGTGAGCCAATAACAAATAATGAATTCAGCTTGTGGTTTGTATGCAGTAAGCAAACTATAGTTAAGTGGCTCAAAAGGGGTCATGCATAACACTAAGCTATGGTTTAATAAACCATGGCTTAGTGTTATGTGCAAACCATTGCATGATACTGACTGTACTCCATTCCTTCTACCTGTTTTTCACCAGCACACTCCTAGATTGAATCTCTACCTTTTGTTTACCAAGATGCCTGAAGTTCTAAGAATTCGTTGGGACAAAGCTACGTCTGGCCTCGAAGGCAAGGACTCAAAAGTTTCATCATCTTCACTGAGGGGAAATTTGTCCACTGAAAGGTCCACATTATCGCTATAGGCATCTGCAGCTGCCATGAAGTGCTGAGGACCTCTATATTGTGAGATAATCTTAGAAGATGAAAGTGAAAGGAAAATAAAGTTATTCACCAGATTTCAACATTTATATAATACAGTACTGCTTTTCAATGCTCCCATGGTAGTTGACAATTTGTTATATCAATGCATGAGAAAAGGACGGATTCTCTCAGGATCTATTCAGAAGTGGATGGTAGACATTCCCTCTTCTGCTTTCCCCTCAGGGCATGCAAGTCCTTTAGCATGTCCTTCATTCCCAACAGCCATAAATGTGTATCAGCTGTTGATCCAGAAATTACAATCTAGGATCACATACTTAGGTTTATATTCATTTATTCAAAATTTTAGAAGTGGCCATTAATATTTAGCTGCTGGCTTATAACTACTAATGCTCTTCTCCAAACAAGCTGTGATGCCATTTGGTGGCTGCACATGATGTTCTCTTCGGGGCAGGGGTACTATAACTGACACACAAAATAAACACACAGAGATACACTGTTCCCTGGATGTGGGAAACCAATTGCAGCTTCACTCGCCATGTAAACAACACCTTAAGTCACAGAAATGCCATAGGTCTTTGGTGACCTCATTCAACAGAAACCAACCCCAAGGCACACTTTGGGTTCACATAAACATCTCACTGTTTACAGTGTGCATAACAGCCATTTCATGTATATTCATGAGCTCCACCACACTCAAATACTGTTTCATATTACAAATCTATGCTTAAGTTTACTCTGATACAATGCCACCCTACGTCATGGATAGCCAATGTGGTGCCCTGCAGGTGTTGTTGGACTACGATTCCCATCAACCCCAACCATCATGTCTAGTGGTGTAACCCAACAACATCGGGGGAGGGGGTCCCACGTTGGCTATCATTACCTTAGGATGGTCAACCTTTTGGGCCTTTCCCCCTTTTTAATTTTTAAAACTCAGAAAATTATAACACACTGTACATCCCTTCCCCTCCAGACTATTAAACAAAGCAATTCACCTGGCCATGGTAGTCACAGAGGCAGGTCGTGCATTCTGGACCCGTTCTGAAAAAATGTTGCCTGCTTAGTGGCATGTTTGAAGCTTGCTCATGAGCAAGGTTGGCCCCTGCAGCCCACACCTATAAAATATAGTGCAAATGGATGAGACACAACATTAATGTATGACCTACAGTACCTCCCATTTTCATCTGTAACTGTAGCCTGGTGCCCTGTTTTTGCAGACCTCATGGGGAGAAAAGCTACTTGGAAAGACAATTTGGAATGAAAAGGAGATCCAGTAAGTGAACTAGTCCAGAAAACTACTACTAATTTGTTAATCCCTTTTGGCTTTGCTCATTAAATTCCTGTGCAGTCAGGAAATCTGCTTTTAAAAAAAACCTGGTCTGGCAAACATAAATGCTTGTGCTGATGGAGCAATTGTGTTAGCACGATGTTAAATTCCACCCATATATAGTCTATTATTTCCCTGTAATGCTGGTAGAAATACATTCTGTTTTGTTGGTCAGAATTAAACATTTCTGGGAAAGCAGCAACACTTCCCATACAACCATTTTGCTTTTTAAAAATATTTTAGTACCCATAAGCGCACAGTACAATTTAGAAATATTTCAGATAGAGACAACTGATTCCTTCTTTCTTTCTTTGCTCAAACTCAACTTTTTTTAGGATATAGAAAAATTTTATAGCAAAAATAACTTTTTAGAGTTCTTAAATCCAGTGGGCTAACTTTCAGTTCATATTGATGTCATCTGTCTGAAGCAAAATGTTTTGGACTACCTGTGGCATTAAATTATTGTTCAGCAAGATAATATCTTATATACCGTAATTTCCATGTATTAGACGAGGTTTTTTGACTCAAAAATCATGTCAGAAAACTGGGATTGTCCTTTACATGGATATTGGGGGGGGGGGGAGTTGCGAGCTGCCAGCCAGCTGCGTGGAGGGGAAGCTGTGCACACCAGCCAGTTGGTTGGTGGCCGTGCTCTAGGAAGCTTCCCGCCCTCAGTGGCGTGGGGTGAGTGGATGCCCACTTTGCCAACCCCCAGCAATGGATTTGCTGGGGTGATTTTGATGGCATGAGTGCAATTCCCCCTTAAAAAAGCTCAACAACTTTGGGCCATCTCCCCTCATTTTCTTTAAATTTAGTCCCCCAAAATAGGAGGTGGTTTATACATGGGGGCGTCTTATACATGGAAAAATACGGTTTGTATATCTATATCACACTCAGGAATGGGAAGCAGGAGGGGTCCCTGCTGCTTACTGTGATGTGATGCTGTGCAGGCAGAATGGTGCCATTCGGGAAACGATAGATAGACACTGGGAAGTCTTTAACCCACTGCTGGATGATGTAGCCACTTAAATCTATTTCCTTGTTCAATAATGTATTGAAGATTCGGACAAATTTGCCCGTATTATGTACACTCACAATCCTTAATGGTCCTGAACCAATATGGCATCTAGGGGAAGAAAGTGGGAAGAGGAGAAAAAAGATGGGTTAGGTGTGACTGATTTAGAAACAATTGGTATGAGCTATGCTACTTATGGGCCTGTGATGGAATACTCCTGGGGTTCTTAAAGTGTAAGGCAGACAAAAGAAGTAAGGTAAGAGATATGGGAGAGGGGAGGTATCTAGGGCTGCCATATTTCAAAAAGTGAAAATCCAGACAGGTGGCGGGTTAGAAGTCAACTGAGAGAAGCACAGGCAATTGTGAAGAGAACAAGTCTTGTCAGAGACCAACTTAGTCATCTGTAACTCTTGTACAGTGGAAGTTTGGTTTCTGAACATCTTGGAAGTCAGTTGTTTCAGTTTTCGAATGCCAAAAACCTGAAAGTAACTGCTTTGCTTTTCGAACGCTTTTCAGAAGTCAAATGTGCCACACGGCTTCCATATTGAATTTTCCATTAGTAAATGCTTCCAGAAATGCATGCTTCAGTTTTTGAACGTTTCGGAAGTTGAATGTCTTCCAGAATGGATTACGTTCAAAAACCAAAGTTCCACTGCACTTAGTTTCCAGTATAAGGAAAATGGCGGTCTGAAGCTACAAGAGTAGTAGCAGCTGAGACAGTTGTGAATTGTCTGGAAACATAGTAGAATTAGAAAAGGATCATTTAGGGCAAAGCACGGATCACCAACCTTTTCTTGCTCATGGGTGCATTTGCAAATTGGACAAACTGTCATGAGCACTACATGCACACAATGGCCAAGCACACTCTGTAATCTTTCTATTGGCTGCAACAAAATGCTTTTCACAAGCCTAATTTCAGCAGGGGAAGCAAGCCTCTGAGAACCAGTGAATGCCTCTGCATGTGCAACTGCACCCATGAGCACCACCCTGACAATCCTGGGGTAAACTATATTTGGGGGTGGGGGTGGGAGAGACCACATCTATACAAAGTCTAGATTACGTACACTCTATGCCTTCAAAGCACATTCGAAGAACATTTTTCTCCTCAAAGAATTATGGGCACTGCTGTTTGTTAACATGTGGATTTGAATTGTAACTCTGTGAGGGGTAAACTACAGTGCCCAGAATTCTTTGAGGAAAAGACTGTGCTTTGAATGTGCTTTTAAGGTATAGAGTATAAACAGCTATAGTTTCTTGGGTTAACTACAGATATACATGTTTATCTTCAACAGAAATATTTTTATTATACTTCCAATATTATTAAATATTTGCCATATGCAGATTGGCCATTTGCAATTTCCTAGTGAATACCAGGTCTGTGGAGGAGGAGCAGAAAAGCCTGACAAGAAGCTGTGTCACAGATGAACAGGCAAAATAGCACATCCTGTCAGAGATCATATTCGCTCCACTTCCATTACATATTCCAGGAGGATGGTAAAAGCAATAAAAAATAAGAAGCCAACTGGGGAGGTTAAAAGCCAAAAAGTTGGGGGGGGGGGGAGGCACATAAGAAGGTAATTAAAGCACATGGATTTAGAGCGGATGTGAGAGGGAAGTGGTCTGGGAAAGTCACTTCATCTGAGGTGAAGTGATTCTAACAGCTATTCCTTAAGCAATGAGGTTTGTGTGGTAAACATGACGGGATCGTTGGCAGGATGTTGGCTCTGTGTGCGTGTGTGTGTGTGCATGTGTGCACACATGCGTGGGGACATGTAGTCATGAGCTGAGCAGATGTTTGCACACTACACAAAGTGGTTACAGAGTGGGTTGGTGCTTTGTGAGTTTAAGGTGATGCTGGAGGTGCTAGTACAGTCATACCTCGGGATAAATATGCTTCAGGATAAGTATTTTCGGGTTGTGCTCCATGGTGACCCGGAAGTAACGGAGCGCTTACGTCCGGGTTTCGACTCTCGCGTATGCACAGACGGTCAAAATGACATCACGTGCATGCACGGAAGCGGCAAAATGCGACCCGCACATGCACAGGCATGCAGTCGCGTCTTACGTTCTGTTCAGGATGCGAACGGGGCTCCAGAATGGATCCCGTTCGCATCCCGAGGTACCACTGTAGTGGACTTGTAAGTCTAGATGGCTGATGCTTTTAAGCACACAGTTATCCACATAATGTGAAAAGCCCAACTTCTTCCCAACTTTGCTTCTCTGGGTCTTTATAACTTACGATTCTTTGGCAGCTCCGGATCCACCAGACACCTGTCTGACAGAATGGCGGAGGGTGCCTCAGGGGTGGACCCTACCCTCAGTGGCGTAGTGTGGGTTGTCAGCACCCGGGGCAAGGCAAGTAATTTGCGCCCCCTAACCCGTGGATTTGCACCCCCTAACCCTAACCCCCAGATGTTGTGCCTGGTGCGGCCGGCCCCCCCTGCACCCCCCATGCTACGCCACTGCCTACCCTGCATTGCTGAGGGCCTCCTTCATGTTGATCAGTGGTGGACAGCAGGTAGGGCCAGAACATTGTCTCAGAAAAGGAGCACTACACAAAAGGATGGGCAAACTGATGAATGATACAGGGCCTCAAAAAGCGCTCCGAAGTGGGACAGCAAACACTAAAAAGCTGAAAGTGGGTTGCTTGTTCTGCACTGTTGTCCCAAAGCGTGCCAAGTGAAACCTGCAAAGAAAGGTCTTTGCTCCCTGCTCTGAAAAAGCTTATCTCCTCATTTGAAGGCAGAACTACTATTGCACTATGAGAGGATGGGGTGGGTGGCCGCTGGGTGCAGCTTTCAGTGAAAAGGTGGACACAGGTTTAGCCAGGAGTGGTCAGCAGGGCACAGCAGCCTAGGTTGGCATTGGTCATCTGGCTTCCCATGGCAGAGGCTGCTGCCAGTAACTTAAGAGGGAAAAGGTGGCAGGGAGTTCGGCGGTGTACCGGCACTGGTGGAGCCCATCAAACACTCCCTCCACTGTGCCCACACTGCGCCAACATCCCTGCCACCTCACCCCTCCCCATCTTCTTTACCAGCAGTGAACTCAAAATTGGAAAGCCAGGTAGGCAACTGGGTTGCTACTGGGTGGGTGCACCCTGTCTTTTACTGACTGAGCTTTTATTGAGAATCTCACACACAGTGGAGTAGCGTACAGACCATCCAGGAGGAAGGAAAAATGTTTGCTTCAGAATGGAAAGTAACAGAAAGCATGCAGGAGTCTCTCCTTAAGTCCGGTGAAACTGCAAGGCAGAGGCTTCTCACACCAGAGTTGAGCTCTGAAGGTACTCACCTCCTGCATTCTTCTATGAAGGGGCAGGTCAAAATGTGAGTGTGCATTTCTTCCTCTGACAGCTGTCCAAGAGTGAGACGAGACTGTGCAAGGCTCCAACGATCCAGGGAAGGAGCTTTCGAAAGTTGAAACATAATATACTCATATGGCATATGAATGAAAACTAATGAAAAACTAATGAAAACTTCCAGGGAAAAACACTGTAGCTGAAAGTCAGACATTACACTGTGGTGATATTAGCTGCATTAGAAAAGGCCTGTGTGCCCTGGGGGAAGGCAGATGAGAAGCCCAGGCCACAGAGCCCAGGCCATTAGCTCCGGATATGACCCTCAGTGGGTCTGAGAGAAGTCTCTTTGTTCTCTCTTACATATCACTTTATGTTTTAAACTTATCAGCTGCCTTGGGTGCTTTGGCTGAAAGGTGGGATGTAAATCCAATAATAAATAAATACATTATACAAATAAATTATCTGTATTTATGAATATTTGTTTATTTATTTAGACACGCCTTTTCCCCCTGACGGAACACAAGGCTGCTTACATATAAAAATGAGAACCGCTAAAAACATGAAAAAGAACAATCATTAAAAAGCAATTAAACATTGATAGTAAAACTATATACATATATAACATGTATAAAAAAAACCCGTACAAATAATTACAATGAAAACAACACGGCAATAGCCGTTTCATAAAAAGCAGTCCGTACCCAAAAGCCTGTTGAAACAAAAAAGTCCTGCTGGTGGAAGGACAACAAGGCGGGAAGCAGTCTAGCTTCACTAGGGAGGGAATTCCAAAGTCTCCTGTGTCCGTACCAGGTGGGATCATGAATACTAATTTTTAATAACTTATGAACATTGTAGAGTTTAAAAAAACAACAACTGTTACCTTCATGTCATATGTATTGGATAATTTATCTAACTGAAAACGGGAATTACCTCACTTAATCAATCAATACACCTGTTCAGCCACTGGCTGAGTCACTGTGCTATGAAAAGTTAAAATAGTTTAGTTGCTCAGAAAGAATGTGCCAGCACTAGGCTCTAGTTTGTTTTGCTTGCCATGTTATCGGGGAGGAGAGGAGAATAATTGCTTTTTTAAAAACCTAACAGACAGATAATGGCATACAATTGTGGACTTTAGTCCCCAAAGCTTACGCCATTATGGACGTGTTAGTCTTGAAGATGCTACAAGATTATTTGTTGTACACCTTCTTTGACACAAGTGAAAGGCCAAATGTTCATGAGTCCAGGATCAGACTGCTGTAAGGACCGACATAGGGAAGGCTGCAGGCAGGGCAGATGAAAATGCTCATGTAGGAAGAGATTCTCTCAGGAAGTGTAGGGAAGGACACAAGGTCCAGAGAAAAGTAGTTTAAGGAAGGGGCTGGAGAAGTCAGGCTAGGGATCCATAGCCTAAAGAGGAAACGGTCTTGAGAGAAGGAGGGACAAGAGGAGGCAACAACATATGGTGTGGGGTAGCTGTATGAACACAAGGACCACTAGGTGGCGCTGGGCCAGGAGAAAGGAAGGGGAAAAGAAGGGAAGCTTTCAAGCATCTCAGTATGGTGTCCATGTTATCAATTCCATGGAGGGCTTGAGAAAAGATTTTATGTGTCAGCAGGGACAGGCAAGGGAACTTTGGAGGTAAAACAGTGCTCATTATGCTTTAGAAGACCATGGGGACAGAGAAGGAGTAACCAGCCAGCTTTGCAATAGTTTTCTTTTGTCATGGCAAAAGGGAAGGTTGCCTCTGCCAGCCTGACCAGGCCTAACCCCATGCTTGGTGGGTTATGAGCATAGGGTGGAAGCTTTAGGGCTTTTGGTTTGTGTTCCTGTAAGAATACTGGTGAATAGCATAGCTAAAGAGTAAATATGTATTTTGTTTTACAGAGAACTCTCACCACATAGAAAGGAAATTCTGTTATTCTTCCATAATTACTTGTTTGCAGGATTGTGCTCCTATAGCATGATGATGATTCATCCATAAGTTTTATTTTACTGCAGGAAAGTCATCCACGGACATGGGAAATAAACAATGCAGTCCTATGAATGTCCACTCAGAAGTATGCCCAATGGAGTTCCGTGAGACCTACTCCCAAGTAAGTGTGTATAGGATTGTAGTCATAGCCTCAAAAGGGGGAAGCTCAATGAGGTGGTGGGAAATACTGGCATTAACTAACACTAGTTAGTTATACTAACACTAGTTTGTTAAACTATATACTATAACTAGTTTCCTCTGACCCTTGCATTCTATTATTCCCCCAAAGGTGTAGATTTTCTTTTTACCTGCAAAACATGACATGGCTGATTGGTCACTGAATGGCAACAAATGGTGGGGTATAGAGTTCATAAGAGTGAGTTGTTGAAGGCAAGCCTTTGCCCCCCACCCCTTCATCAGGAATTCATGTTGTCCCTTACTGCTCATGGGGGAGGTGGGGAGGACCTGCAACTGATCATCTATGTTCTGTTACTTGTGAGTAGACTGAGAAGCCTGTTGTTGCTTAGGTCAACCTACATAGCTCTGAGCCACAGTGCTCTTTTCTTTTAAACTGCTTTGTCTATTTGTCATCTCCCCTCCTGTTCTTTATAAAGCTTTGTGATTTAGTTAGTGGGGTCAGAGGTGCATGTGTTTGCCAGTATCAATGATTCTTGTAATTCTCCATGTGCCTAGAATGTTTGGGTTCCTGCTTCAGGAGTCTAGGATCGGGGTTGTTAAAGACCATAAAGTTAATCTGTTCTCTGGCAGATGTAGGGAGCTATGGGTTTGCTTTACTCTCTGAGTGAACTGTAAGTGATGCAGGGTGGCTTATTCTAGGTTCTGGAGATCCAATATTTAATTGAGCATCCCCAGATTTCTTCTTGTCTGGGGAAAGGGCTGTGAGCTCATAGGGAAGTGGTGGGGGAGACTAATGGCTAATCAAGGCACAACTGGCCAACCCCAGGTGGGCAGCAGTTGTGTGAGGAAGGGGTGTAAGAGGCTCACATTCTGTCATAATTGTGGCAATGACACTGTTACAGAATACATTAGAGAAAAACCCAACCCACAAGTCTGAAGAGGCTCTGTCAGTAAAGTCAATGCTTTAGCATACGTGGAACAGTCCAAGAGATTAACCTAGGTTACATTGGGCCTATGTGCATTGCACATGTGTGTGTGTGAGTATGCATTGCATGTACGACTTTTTGATCAACTAGCCAATGCCGGACTATTTTTAAAGAGGAAGAATTTGAACTTACTTTTCCCCACGGGCATTTTCTCAGAAGATGGTGCCGTATTGAAGGAAGACGATTCTACCATTTTGGGGTCAGGCACTGAAAAGATGTCTGATTTCTGAGAGGTGAGGACAGCCAACGAGGATGGTTCAGAAAGTGAACTGTAAAGTGGGGGTGGGGAGTTTGACATGCATTCCTTTGGGCTAATCCAGAATTTTCAACAAACAAACCCACATATTCTTCTTAGTGCTGTATTCAGATGAATACCCAATACCCAATACATTAGGAGCAGTGTGAGATCCTATCCACATAAAATGGGGTGCTGTGGCGCAAAGGGCATAACCTATTTGCTTGTTCTTGCAAAAGAACTAATGGGAAATTTGTGTTCTAGCACTGGAGTGGGGAGTACATCTTCATCAAAAAGATAGCAGGACTGCTGCACGAGGAAAGGGATTTTGCTAGCCTTTTCTGCTTTACACGGCACTTCTGCATGGACGTTTACTGTGGACTTGGTAGTTTGTGCGTGCAAGTTTTTTTGTAGTAGTCACTTGACATTGTCCTCATAAAAATGTCACCCTATATCCCGCCCCCCGCCCCCCCCAATTTAATCTGGATTTGCTATTTCTGCAGGGTGGCAATGGTGGTACTTCGCGGATATTTCACACGCCCTGTCTGCTGGAGCAGAGGCATCTTCTCTCTCTACTTCCCACATTCACTTTAAAGAGGACAGAAACTGACAGCTTCAAAAAGGGGGCATAGCAGGGACACTAGGTTGGGGGGTGGGAATCCATGGTGGCTGCCATGCCATACAACTCCTTGCTTGCCCCCCCCCAAGAGGAAATACATAGGGAAGTACTGATTTCCCCATAACAGGCGGGGAACCTCAGACCCAGTGGGTGAATGTGCCCCTCAAGCCTATCTAAATTGCCCCCAGGACTCTCCCCAGACCTCATCCCCTCCCCAGCCTTACTCCCTACTGACCCTGCTTCTCATACTCCTTGCTTATTTTTCTTTGGCTGCAGCATGTTGTGAACTGTCTCTTTCTTGGATGGAGGACAGAGAGGGGTATGCGAGTGTGTATAGAATCTAGCCTTCTCATTGCTAGAATCGTTGATCCGCTAACTTTTCATAGAATCATAGAGTTGTAGGGCTGGAAGGTACCTCAAGGGTCATCTAGTCCAACCCCCAATGTGGGGCTCCAACCCATGACCCTGAGGTTAAGAGTCTCATGCTCTACAGACTGAGCTATCCCAGGTTCAAAAGTATGCAGCCTTCTGCTTGAAAAAGGTTCCTTTGACCCTGCCCTATAGCACTGCTGAGAGGATGTAAAGCAATAAACAGAGGACCACAGGCTGCCTTGGATGCTTCTACTACACTCTCAGGTGTATTCAGATGCCGACTTACCTCAGACAGGCTGCTGTTTTTCTACCAAGCCCCTTTTGGTCCTTTCTGTCAGAAAGCCTGTGGTTTGCAATTACCTTTCCTGTGAGCTTCCCTCCAGCGCACCATTGTGTGCCTTCTCTAATTTCATGATTATTTCCTCTTTTTCCTCTTCACTCAGCGAAATACTTCCAAACTAAAAAGCAGGAAGAGTGATGACACCGATAAACACCCGATTAAGGAAAGGTAACAATACTGTATTTTCCTGTGTTTAAAACTATATTTCCCTCCAAATTTTTTAAGTTTAAAATTGGGGGTCGTCTTATACCCAGAATGTTGCAATTATTTATTTCTTAATTTTGGGCTCAAAAAATAGGGATCGTCTTATACATGGGGGCGTTTTATACACAGGGAAATACAGTAATTCTGTGAAGTGAAAGCTATGTTCCCTCCATGAAGCACACTAAGCAAACTCATGCCCAAACAAGGGACCGCCCAGAAGTATATTCCTTATGTAGGACTGCCAGATTACCTCTTGAAGGCATTGCCTGCTCCTTGGGGGGGGGGGACGACACTTGTGTGGAAGTATGTGTGTACACACTTACTTGTGTGCACACACATACACAGACCATGGGTTCCATTGTGTCAGGTCCTATTTTAAAATAGGGAAATATTGTCCCAGCACCAATAACTACGACGAACCCCAAAATTTCTCTCCCAGAAACAGTGCTTGTCGGGAGTAAGTCCATTATGGCCCCAACCCACACTGAGTAAGGCAGTGACCCACTGTTGGGGGTGTGACAAAATGTGAGGGTTTCACTTCAAAAAGTTTGCAAAAACAATAGCAAAACTGGCATTAACTTGGAACCCAGGCTTGAAGTATTTCTTGATGTGCTTCCTGCAATTGCGTTTTGGGGTGATAGCTATGACCCTAGCTTTGAGTAGCAATTGCTCAGTTGGAGGGGTGCTGCAAAACATGGTTTTTTTGCTACCAAGTGCTGCAAAACAACTGCAAAGGTTTGGCACTAGTTTGGAGCAGATCCTAAATTTTGGCGTTCATAGTTCAGTCTGTTCTCATTTCAGAGCCATTAACACCTAAACAAAGTCTATCTTCCTCTGAATTTCACTGGAGTAAGGGAACTTGAACAACAACAAGGTGCAAAGTGTGATTACAGGCAAACTGTAAGCAGGCAAACTAAGATGGTACACTTAATAAGATCATACTGGTTGCTTCTAAGGCTGCTTCATTCAACTGAGATGGGCTATATAGTGATGTGCTAGATGGCGGTGTTTCTGTATGTGGGTTTTGAAGAGTCAAGTATCTAGCCCTCACACTCTTCTGGGTTCTCTTGTCTTCATGGCACTGACCTTATTAAAGGCATCTACAAAGCTTGTATGCTTTGGAATTCTCCGAAGCCGTAGATCACTTGTTTCTGATGTTACCTTTGTTCCTGTCTCTGACCAGAGCTACACAAGAGGGGGGGGAAAGTCAGATACTATTAGTGCCTGCCAATCCCTTAAGTTAGAATTTATTTGTTGCATTTTCCAGCTATTGATAGATCAGCCTTTCATGAATTTGTCTAGTCCCTTTTAAAAGGCATCTAAGCCAGTGACCATCACAACACATTAGGGGAGCAACTTCCAGAAACCAATTATGCATTGTGCAATGAAGTACTTCCTTTCATCTTTCACTGTATGACCAAACCTCTACCATGATGTGAGAGGGAAAGAAAAAACATCTACCGTATTTTTCTCTCTATAACACGCAGATTTTTTTCTCCTAAAAAGGAAGGGGAAATGTCTGTGCGTGTTATTGAGTGAATGTGTGGTCCCTGGAGCCAAATGGCGCGAGTGGAGGCAAAAATCAGGCAAAAATCAAATCGTGTCTCGGAGAAGGGAAACCTGAAAAGAGGAAGCGGCTGCTTTCCTGCATTCTGCCTCAGGGTCTTACTGCCTACCCTCTCTGTTCCGTTGCTGTGTTTGCTCAAACGGAACAAAGAGCAGGGAAAGCCCCTCCCCTCCAGGCAAGCAGAGGGGAAAGCAGAGCGTCCTTCCTTCTATCCTCTCCCTGCTCCGGAGGGAACAATGTTTGTGAAGGGAAGAGAGATTACAGGTTCAGCTTAAAATTCTGATTTGACTTCCTGCTTTTTGTTTTTGAGGACACACAGCATTCAAATATGCTTTCTTCCATTTAAAAGGATGAAATCCTTAAACAGTGTTTTGCCTGTAAATTCATGCGATCTGGAAGATTACAGTGTCTGTACCTCTTAAGGGATGGCAAAGCTTAGGTTTCGCTGCTAAATAGTTCTTAATGCAGTTAAAATGCTTTCTTCATAGAATCATAGAATCATAGAATCATAGAATCATAGAATCATAGAATCATAGAGTTGGAAGAGACCACAAGGGCCATCGAGTCCAACCCCCTGCCAAGCAGGAAACACCATCAGACCACTCCTGACATATGGTTGTCAAGCCTCTGCTTAAAGACCTCCAAAGAAGGAGACTCCACCACACTCCTTGGCAGCAAATCCCACTGTCGAACAGCTCTTACTGTCAGGAAGTTCTTCCTAATGTTTAGGTGGAATCTTCTTTCTTGTAGTTTGGATCCACTGCTCCGTGTCCGCTTCTCTGGAGCAGCAGAAAACAACCTTTCTCCCTCCTCTATGTGACATCCTTTTATATATTTGAACATGGCTATCATATCACCCCTTAACCTCCTCTTCTCCAGGCTAAACATGCCCAGCTCCCTTAGCCGTTCCTCATAAGGCATCGTTTCCAGGCCTTTGACCATTTTGGTTGCCCTCCTCTGGACACGTTCCAGTTTGTCAGTGTCCTTCTTGAATTGTGGTGCCCAGAACTGGACACAGTACTCCAGGTGAGGTCTGACCAGAGCAGAATACAGTGGCACTATTACTTCCCTTGATCTAGATGCTATACTCCTATTGATGCATCCCAGAATTGCATTGGCTTTTTTAGCTGCCGCGTCACACTGTTGGCTCATGTCAAGTTTGTGGTCAACCAAGACTCCTAGATCCTTTTCACATGTACTGCTCTCAAGCCAGGTGTCCCCCATCTTGTATTTGTGCCTCTCATTTTTCCCCCCAAGTGCAATACTTTACATTTCTCCCTGTTTAAATTCATCTTGTTTGTTTTTGCCCAGTTCTCTAATTTGTCAAGGTCGTTTTGAAGTGTGATCCTGTCCTCTGGGGTGTTAGCCACTCCTCCCAGTTTGGTGTCATCTGCAAATTTGATCAGGATGCCCTTGAGTCCATCATCCAAGTCGTTGATAAAGATGTTGAATAAGACCGGGCCCAGGACAGAACCCTGTGGCACCCCACTAGTCACTCTTCTCCGGGATGAAGAGGAACCATTGATGAGCACCCTTTGGGTTCGGTCAGTCAGCCAGTTACAAATCCACTGAGTGGTAGCAGAGTCAAGACCGCATTTTACCAGCTTCTTTACAAGAATATCATGGGGCACCTTGTCAAATGCTTTGCTGAAATCAAGGTAGGCTACATCCACTGTGTTCCCTTCATCTACCAGGCTTGTAATTCTGTCAAAAACGAGATCAGGTTAGTCTGACATGACTTATTTTTCAGAAATCCATGCTGACTATTGGTAATCACAGCATTCCTTTCTAAGTGCTCACAGACTGTTTGCTTAATGATCTGCTCCAGAATCTTCCCTGGTATTGATGTCAGACTGACTGGGCGGTAATTATTTGGGTCCTCTCTTTTCCCCTTTTTGAAAATAGGGACAACATTTGCCCTCCTCCAGTCTGCCGGGACTTCGCCTGTTCTCCAGGAATTCTCAAAGATGACTGCCAGTGGTTCTGAGATCACATCTGCCAGTTCTTTTAATACTCTTGGATGCAGTTCATCTGGCCCTGGAGACTTGAATACATCTAAACTAGCCAAGTATTCTTGTACTATCTCCTTAGTTATTCTGGGCTGTGTTTCCTTTGCTGAATCATTTGCTCCAAATTCTTCAGGTCGGGCATTGTTTTCTTTATCGGAGAAGACTGAGGCAAAGAAGGCATTGAGGAGTTCAGCCCTTACTGTGTCCCCTGTTTGCATTTCACCATCTTCTCCTCTGAGTGACCCCACTGTTTCTTTGTTCTTCCTTTTGCTACAAACATACCCATAAAAGCCTTTTTTGTTGCTTTTAACCTCTCTAGCAAGCCTGAGTTCATTCTGTGCTTTAGCTTTTCTGACTTTGTGTCTACACGTGCTGGCTATTTGTTTGAATTCCTCTTTGGTGGTTTCCCCCCTTTTCCATTTTTTGTACACATCCTTTTTTAATCTTAACTCAGTTAAAAGTTCTTTAGATAGCCACCCTGGCTTCTTTAAGCACCTTCCATGTTTCCGTCTCATTGGTATTGCCTGACGTTGTGCTTTTACTATCTCCCTCTTAACAAACTCCCAGCCATCATGAACTCCCTTTCCTTTTAGTATTACTGTCCATGGGATCTCACCCAGCACGTCCCTAAGTTTTATGAAGTCGGCTTTCTTAAAGTCAAGAAATTGAGTCCTAGTATGCTTGGCTGCTCCTTTCCGCTGTATAGTAAACTTCAGAAGAGCATGATCACTCGCGCCTAATGATCCTTCCACTTCTACCCCACTAACCAGCTCATCAACATTGGTTAGGACCAGATCTAAAATGGATGTTCCTCTTGTTGCTTCTCCCACTTTCTGGACAATGAAGTTGTCTGCAAGGCCAGTGAGGAATCTGTTTGACCTTAAGCTCTTGGCTGAGTTTGACATCCAACAAATATCCGGGTAATTGAAGTCCCCCATTACTACTATCTCCCTTCCTTTTGCATGCTTGGCCATCTGTTCCAGGAAGGCATCATCTATGTCCTCTGTTTGGCTTGGGGATCTATAGTAAACTCCCACAATGAGATCTCTGTTATTCTTCTCTCCCTTAATTTTGACCCAAATGCTCTCACTTTGGCTTTGAGGTTCTAAATCTTGGATCTCTTCACAGGTATACACATCCCTGACATATAACGCCACTCCTCCTCCTTTCTTGTCTGGTCTGTTTCTCTGAAATAGATTGTATCCCCCCATTATTACATTCCAATCGTGGGACTTATCCCACCAGGTTTCAGTGATGCCTATTATGTCATATTTAGTTTGCTGTACCAAGAGCTCAAGCTCATCTTGTTTATTTCCCATGCTTTGCGCATTAGTGTACAGACATTGAAGCCCATTAATCATTCCCCCGTGTCTCTTATTTAAGGATTTTTTCCTCCCACCACTAGGTCTGCGTGCTGTTTGCTCCATTTGGTCTATGACATTTGGATGATCATCTTCATCAATTGATAGACTCCTACCTTCAGGAGCACTGTCTCCCTCCCCCACATTAGTCAGTTTAAAGCCCTCCTGATGAGGTTTCTGAGATTTTTGGCAAAAACATTTCTCCCAACCGTTGTGAGGTGCAGCCCATCGCTTGCCAGAAGTCCATCTTCAAGAAACTGCAGTCCGTGATCTAAGAATCCAAACTGCTCCTGTTTACACCATTCGCAAAGCCAGGTGTTCACTTCCACTATTTTCCCCTCTCTCCCTGGGCCACGTCGTTCAACTGGGAGGACAGATGAGATGACAATTTGTGCATTTAGTTGCTTCAATTTCCTGCCGAGAGCCTCGTAGTCTCTTTTGATCTTCTGGAGGCTATTGCTTGCAGTGTCATTGGTTCCCACATGAACCAAGAGGAAGGGGTATTTGTCAGTGGGTTTTATGATTCCTTGCAGTCGTTCAGTTACATCTTGGATCTTAGCTCCGGGGAGACAGCACACTTCCCGAGACATCTTGTCAGGCCCACAGATCACTGCTTCTGTTCCCCTCAGTAGGGAATCCCCTATCACCACTACACGCCTCCTCTTAGGTTTGGTCGGGGTTCTTCCGTGAGCTGTCCGTTCCAAGGTCGCCTGCACATTCCCTGAGGACTGACTTTGCTGCTCGTCTTCATATACCTGATCGACTGTAATGAGGGAGAGATCCTCAAATGGAGTCTGCTCTTCGTCTTCCATGCTAGGGGAGAGGACCTCAAAGCGATTGTTTATTTCTAAACAATCAGAGCGAACCCTGGGCCTCCTACTTCTTTGAGTCACGTTTCTCCATATATCTGGCTCCTGTGTTGGTGAACTAGCCTCCTTCTCAGGGGAGTCCCCTGTCTCCTCCTTGGTGGAGACGGTGTGCTCTGTTGCTTCCAAGAAGAGCTCCAGCTCTCTAATTCTTTGGAGCGTAGCTACACGTTCCTCCAGTTGCTGGACTTTGTCTTTTAAGAGGGCAATCAACATGCAATTGCTGCAGGTAAAGCTGCCTGCAACCTTTGGCAAGATGGCAAACATTGCGCAGGAACCACAGGCGACTGCAGCTTTCTTCTGTCAAGGCAATTAAAAAAAATATATATCAGGCAGCCGAAAAACATGCAGGTGGGAGAGAGAGAGCGCGAGCTAGCTGGCTTGGGTGGGGGAAAACTTTTGCCTTCCTTTCCTCACGTTATAGCCCTCTCCTGCATTCTTAGCCAGCTGCTTCTCTGCACACCCCTCTCGTGCTCCTTGTCCCTTCTGTGTTTTTCCTTCCCTCCCCACTTAAAATGTGGTTACAAAGCATGGATCCACATGGATCCTCAGGATCTTTGCATTGAGTCACCCCAAATTCACCATCAGAGCACATAGCATGTCCATGGCTACAGCCTGCCCCCCAAAAATCACGCACCCACTTGCCTGGGGCTGCAATGGTGCAAAAATGTGGTTACAAAGCATGGATCCACAGGGATTCTCAGGATTTTTGCATTGGGTCATCCCAAATTCACCATCAGATCACATGTCTATGGCCACAGCATGAAGCACAAAAATGATACATCCACTGTTTCATTCAGAATGTTTTTTCCCTTGTTTTCCTCCTCTAAAAATGATGTGCGTGTTATGGTCAGGTGTGTGTTATAGAGCGAAAAATACGGTACTTTCTCCACAGTGTGCATTCCTTCCTAAGTCCCATCTTAGTCACCTTGTATTCTAATCTTAAAAGCTCCAAGCATTTTAGACTTTCCTTTCGGGGGAGGTGGTCTAGTTCCCTGATCATTCTGGCTGCCCTATTCTGTAGCGTTTCCAGCTCTGCAATGTACCGTATTTTTCGCTCTATAGGACGCACTTTTTCCCCTCCAAAAATTAAGGGGAAATGTGTGTGCGTCCTATGGAGCGAATACAGGAACCTTGGCTTCAGCGATAGCAATGCGAAGCCTCCAAAGCGCAGAGGGAGCGCTCCCTCTGCGCTCCGGAGGCTTCATGTTGCTTTTGCTGAAGCCTGGAGAGCGAGAGGGGTCGCACTTTTCCCCCTCCAAAAATTAAGGGGAAATGTGTGTGCATCCTATGGAGTGAATGCCGGATCCTTGGCTTCAGCGATAGCAACGTGAAGCCTCCGGAGCGCAGCAGGAGCTCCTGCTGCGCTCCGGAGGCTTCGGGTTCCTTTTGCTGAAGCCGGGAGAGCAAGACTCTCCTGGCTTCAGCAGAGAGGGAGAGCTGCGCAGCGCCCCTTCAGCGAAGCGGGAGGAGAAATGGAAGGGGCTCCGTTTCTCCTGCCGCTTTGCTGAAGGGGCGCTGAGCAGAGAGGGGGAGAATTTTTTTTCTTGTTCTCCCCCTCTAAAACAAGGTGCGTCCTATGGTCAGGTGCTTCCTATAGAGCGAAAAATACGGTATATATTTTTCTTTTTTCTTTATTTCTTTCTTTTTTAGATGGGGTGATCAGAGCTGTATACTGTATTCCCAGTTCCACCTTATATTTGTCTAAAGGTGCTAGGACTAATCCTCAATCCACCTGGTAGACCAGTCCTTTTCAGACTGAAAGGAGTGAAAAGAACAATGGGATAAGCCATACGTCTCTGCAGTGATGGGGGGCAGGGGGCACATGGGAAGCAAGGATGGGACAAATGAGGTAGTAGGAGACAATAAGCAACAGAAAAGGCAAGGGCAATGCCTTAGCAGAGCTTGGCCAGAGGGAAAAGTCTGATTCAGTTGTAAATGCAACCAATCTGTAAGGCCTGGGACTCAACAGCCATCATAGAGCAGAATCAAATATTTTTGGCAAATGCTCAGGATCTTATTGGTGGTGATGTTTTGTGACTGGAGTTACTTTATATTTTGCCTTTTTAAAAAATATTTTATTCTGATCATTTGCGATGAAGCAGGCTATATATTGAAACAAAATACAAGCATATGTCAGCACTCTGCATAATCTGGGGCTTTAATGTGTTCGCTTTAGAGAAGAAAAAGGAAAACAGGCATCAAACTTTTTGCAAGCAATGAGTGCCCCCTACTGGCCAGTTATTGCAATTAATCTAGGGTCTACAGTAACAGTACTGTACTTTTAAAGATGGGTTGCCATCATCTGAGAAAGAGAGAGGGGTATTAGTACTGATACAGACACAAATTGAGAAAAGAGGGATATAAGTGTGTGTGAGAGAGTGTTAGTTCTAGGACAAGTTACTTTAATGTGCATACACACAGGAAATAACAGAAGTTTTAACCCAGGCAGGGTGGGGCAGCTGTTTTTGTTTTTAAAATGAAGGTTGCCACACTGCCATAACAAAACCTGAGTAGGTCAAACACTGTTCAGGCACAACACACACACACACACACAGAGAGAGAGAGAGAGAGAGAGAGAGAGAGAGAGAGAGACCATAAAGCCAGTCTATTGGTCTACTTAGCCCTTTTACAACATATTAACCAAGGCAGCTTCCTGATTTGATATATAGACACCACAACTGTGAAAATGAATGTGGCTTACAGTCACTATGTTAAAAGTGTTGAACTTGGATCTGAGTTCCTATCACAGCTCAGTTCAGCGGTTGAACCCAAGTGCCCTTTGACAAGTCATAATCCCTCAGCCTTTATTTTTCAGGAAAACCCATTAAACATGGATTTGCCTCAGAAGGTGGTTATACTTATGAACCCTTATTAATTTATTATACTAAGATGATATGCTTCTGAGGCTGCTTCATTCAACTGAGATGGACTATATAGTATTGTGCTAGATGGCGGTGTTTCTGTATGTGGGTTTTGAGGAGTCAAGTATCTAGCCCTCACACTCTTCTGGGTTCTCTTGTCTTCATGGCACTGACCTTATGAAAGGCATCCACAAAGCTTGTGTGCTTTGGAATTCCCATCAGCCCTAACAAGCAGGGCCAACAGCCGGGGATAGTGGGAGTTGTAGTCTGAAACATTTGAAGGGTACTAGGTGGAGAAGACTGCTGTGATAGAGGTGCTTCTTTTCAAGATTCCAGGCAGCCTATCAAATGTGTCCTCCTCCAGAAACCTAAAAATTATAGTCATGTGGAGATATGCATGCTCATGCCCCACACAGGCCCATCTCCAATGCTACTGATGCATTAGGGGCGTGCCTTCAGCAGGGTGAGGGTTGTGGGTCATGGAGATTGCCAACACACATTCAGCAATCTGCCTCTCTGCACACTTGGTCCCAAATGCATGACTAGCAATAGAATCATAGAACTGTAGAGGGTCAACTAGTCCAACACTCTGCAATGCAGGAATCGTTTGCCCAACATGGGGATCAAACCCACAACCTTGAGCTTCAGAGACTCATGCTCTATCGACTGAGCTACCCCAAATCAGGGAAGGGATTATGCAGGGCAGAGGGGTTTGCACAGGGTGAACATGCACAATCCAGATCTCTTGACTGCTTAGAAGCTTCTCACGGGCCAGCCTATGAAATTCGATGCTGAATTTGATGAACCTTGAGCAGGGCTCTTCTTATGCTCTTATTCAATGCCCCTTCAGCTCAGCTGCAGCCTCAAGGTGTCCTCCTTCTCTTGCCTTGCTTTGACGCTGCAGCTTATGTAAGCAGTTATGTAAGTTCTGGACTTTTTCTGAATCTTTTAAAACTCATTTCTCTTACTAAGTTGGCTCACAAAGTCTCCATCCAGGAATCATCATCCCCATTAAGAAGTATGGTGCTGGGGTGCTGGTCTTTTTCTTTACTGTTGGAACAGCACTCTCTGAAGAAGCATGGAGGCTCTCTGCACAAGAGCCTGCGGTGTCCCTGGGCACATGATTTGTAAAATACGGGTTTGCTCTCGCCTGCTCTGCTCCCTCTCCTCCCATTAGCCACTTGGCTGCTCTGTGCACACCTCTCTGTCTCTCTGAAATGATGTCAAGATAATGAAGTAATTGCTTTGACCCAATCTCACACCTCTCCTAACCTTTCCTGTTAAGCTGCCATTGTGGAGCTGCTTAGACTTTCCTCTGAGCTTTGAGTTACTGACATCTCTGAGGGACAAAGCTTCACTTTGGCCCAGGAGCTTTCCCTGTTTCTCACATGAGCTTTCTACAGCTCAGCATTGCCCAGGCAGCCATGGGCAACAAGAGTGAGTCATTGACTGGGAGAAGGGCAAGGAGTTCTGCCCCCTGATCTCTAATTGATTCTCACAATAAACCCACAGAGTGCTGAGACGGAGCTATACTTTTTTCTTGGTTTCAGTCCTTCTCATGCACTCACTGGCAGAGGAAGAGGAGTGCAGGGGGAGTCGTCCCCCCCGCGCTGGGCACCCCGCCCCCGCAGGCGGCCCCCAGGACATGCTCCAGCCCCACCCCTGCCTGCTTTCAGCCCCCCCCCCCCCCGGTGCTGGAGCATGAAGTTCCGCCACTGCATGCACTCTCCTTTGTGGGTTTGTGGTGCACTTGATATGAAAAGCTTCAGTGGCATCCCAGCTACAACCATTTATTATTTTATTACATTTATATACAACCTTTATATACAAGGATGGTGTACGTGGTTCTCCTCCTTCCCATTTCATCCTCACAACAACCCAGTGAAGTTGGTTCGGCTAAGAGATGGGGACTGGCCCAAGAGCTTCAGGGCTGAATGAAGCCTGCTTTCGCAAGTCCTAGTCCAACACCCTAACCAATGGGTGCATGGGAGTTCCTGCCAGGGTGGCCATTTAAGCAACGTGGGCTTGCTGTTTAAGAGGGGCATTTGCAGTAAGTGCAAACTGACTATACTCTGCTACCACTGATGTCACGTGGTGGTTTTGACTAGTTTTGGGTCTTGATGCTGCTGTCCTGTGCTTTCTTTCTTTTTAAAAGTGGTTTAGCTCTTCTACATTTTCTTCAGTTGTTTACATATAAACTGTACAGTCATTCGCTGATAGAGGAAGGCAGGTCTGTTGTGAAAGGAACATTAGGAAATACTGTAAAAGAGAGAGAGAGAGAAAGAGAGAGAGAGAGAGAGCGCAAGGTGGCTTCCACCTCTGTTCCAGTTCCTTGGGATATCATCCTGCATCTAGCACAGCCAGGACTTTTCCCTGCTAACTGCACTAATAAATCACCAGCTAGTGAGTCCATTTGCAGCTCATGCAGTTTAATCTCATTTGAATCCTGATGCATGAAGAATGTCTAGTATTCTGTTTCTGGCCTCAAATGTTTTCCCAGCATCTAGCCAACCCCCTAGCATACCAACACTGCACCAATCCTCTGCTTCTCATTGCCTGCCTCCCTTCTGGTGATTGACAGGAGGCACACACTTGCATTAAACAAGGGATTTATGGTGCGGTGTGAGCCTGTTTAAAAAACACACACACACCAAAAAGCCTTCAAAATATTACTCCAAAAGCCTTTCTTCCCCAGGGTTAGGCATTATAAATTCCAATTGCATGCTATAAATGCTTCATAGCGCAGGTGTCAGCAACCTTTTTCAGCCATGGGCCGGTCCACCATCCCTCAGACCATGTAGTGGGCCAGACTATATTCCGGGGGGGGGGATGAATGAATTCCTATGCCCCACAAATAACCCAGAGATGCATTTTAAATAAAAGCACACCTTCTACTCATGTAAAAATACCAGGCAGGCCCCACAAATAACCCAAAGATGCATTTTAAATAAAAGGACACATTCTATTCATGTAAAAAAACGCTGATTCCCAGACCATCCGTGGGCCAGATTGAGAAGGCGATTGGGCCACATCCGGCCCCCGGGACTTAGGTTACCTACCCCTGTCCTAGCGTCACGTCGCCCCCCCCCCCCCATGTACTGGCATTTTTCAGAATTGCTATGCTGAGAACACACCAGCAAAGTAGTGAGGCAACAGGCAGCATTCTTGCCGAAGAAAAATATACATGTGGTAGATAAGGTTCAGGATTGGATAAAAATTCAGCCCGTGGCTGGAAACAGAAAATAATTTGAAGTGGAATGGAGGAACTGATGATGAGCTACGTACGTATTTCTTGCTTCAAAAATCTGTTTGAACATAAATAATTGTGTGGGACACAAGAAATGTCTATGCGCACCCCGTAGGTACAGCTCTGCGTACCACCTTTGTCTCTTTCAAAAACTGTTGCCTTACATCAGCAACTTGTAAAACCAGAAGCAGCAGCAAGAATATATGCAGTGGGTTATATCCAATGTTAGTCACACTCAGTAGAAGCCATGAAATCAATGAGCCTACTTCAAGTATGACTTAGCTGGATATCACCGAATGATTATACTTCTGTGACTTACTTGTTATTAAATGTAAAATAAAAAGACTGCATTCTACCGATTTTCAGTACAGTGCATCAGAGAGTATGCATTGTAGCTCCTACCTCGAAGCACTCGCCTGCTAATTTGGCCCCTTCATCCAATGAATTGCTAGACTCGGTGTCTGATTTGTCATCCGTCTTTCTTGAGGGGGGTTTTGCTGACTTTTGCAAATACATAACCTGCATTTTTGTCTTTGCAAGTTTATCTTCCATCACTTTTATCTCCTTTTGAAAAATAAAAAGGGAATGATGGACAAGAGAAATAATGGAAATTAGAGGCTTATCAAAAAGCAAAGGCCCAAATTATCTGCCAGCAAAAGAAAAACCAGCAAAAGACAGGCCTTATTTAAAGTTTATTCCAGGATAATGCTTCTTTCCTTGTTCCACTGATTTCACTAATATTCCCAGCTACTGAGATGAGTCTGCATGATCACAGATAAAATGGTTGTATTTCTGCTTAAAGATTCTTGGGATTTCAGCAGATGTTAAACTCATGAACTCAAACTGCAAAGCATATATGCTGAAAGAGCCTATTAAATATTAGGCCAGGAGCCTGCAGTTAACAGCCTGGTGCTATGCATATTTACTCGGAAGTAAGTTTCACCAAGTTCTGTAGGGTTTACACCTAGGCAAGTGTACATAGTATTGCAGCCCAAATTCCACACAGAGTGTACAAAGCAGAGTGTTAATACATCCAGTTTTTAAAATTATTTAATTATTTTTATTTATTGAATTTATATTCTGCCCTATACCCGGAGGTCTCAGGGTGGTTCACAGAAAAGGTCTGTCACCTCCAGTTCAGACCCCATGAGCATCTACTTGAAATTTATATATTTTTTGCTCCAACATGCAACACTTGATACTTGTTTACATTGGAGATATAAGGCCTTTTCATAAGTGACTCTGGAATAGGTCTCACATGGCTGTTAATGAGAGCTAGAAAGTCGAAGAAAGGCAGTTTTGGATCAAGTGTACAATCGTCAACATCTGTTTCTCATTATTTTTATGAATATGTGAAATACAAAAAACCATCGTAAGTGTTATGCCCAAATGAGCACACACTCTGGCAAAACAAATGTATGTTGACAATAAGGCAAGTGAAAAAGGAATTTGGGAAGCACATTGCTAGAAATATTAAAATCAATCAGGAGAAATTATGAAAATATGCCAGGGAGGAGATTGAACCCTAAATTGACAAGAGAGTGAAAGGTGTACTGAAGGTAAGTAAGGAGATTGCATAGAATCTAAAATTTACATCCATCGTCTCTAGAGAAAATATAAGACAGATACCTAATCCTGAACTGACGTTTTCAGGGCAAAGTCCTTAAGAACTGACTCAAATAGACATGAAAAGACATAGGCCTTACTAACAAATTAAAAATTAGCAAATTACTAGGTGCAGGCAGCATCCACCTGAAAGCTGGAATTTTTTTTTAAAAAAAGAATCCAGGAGGAATCCTGGGAATCAACAGGGTGATCCCTGACCCAGCAAGATTTGCCTATCTTCTGGTCCATTTTTCAATATCGCTGTTTGTTTACTTTGTTCTTTAAATTGCCACTTGGAGGTGTTTGTGACATCTGGCCTGTCAAAAAGGCCACCCAGTGTTACTGTGTCTGTTACTCATTCACCTTCTCATGGTTCTTCTTGATAGTCTTCATCTCATCATTCAGCTGGTCAACTTCTGCTTGAAGACCTTCTTCCTTTGGGCTCCTGCAAACAAGCGGAATTAAAACTTTGCTTCAATTTTTCAGCTGTGTTTGGAGAAAAAGAAATCCACTAACATACACATTAGCTTATCTCAGAAACTGATAGTTTCCTATGCTCTGTGATCTATACTTCTTAATGAAGAGACTCTTCTTAGAAACCCTAATGATATTCTGCCCTGAAACTGAAGTCCCTGGGAAACTGAGTTTTCCCTGGATCCTCAAGATCTTACTAAATATGGCAGGATATAATTAAAAATAAAAACAGCAGTTTGCGTTCACAAAGTGGAGCATTAGAAATACATTTAAATGGGTGTGTGCGTGTGGAAGAGTGATGACAAAGGCAACAGCAAAATCCATGGCAATCAGAATTATATAATAGAATAAAGGGAAACTTTGATTTGTACTACTGAAATACAGGCAACTCCCCATTTGCACGGGGATTGTGTTCCAGGTCATTGTGCACTTGCATGAAACTGCTTGAAATTGAAAAAGCTGTGAGTAGCTGCATGTGATCCATAAACAAGGTGAGGTTTGATATAACCTGCCTGTCCTTTCTCTGATCTGATACTGATGAGCACGCCAAGTTGGTAAAAATTGAAGTCTGAGCACATTTTCTCTTCTGAGAACCTTGCTCTGGTTGCTCCCTGCACCGGTTGTGGCTTGCCTCCTCTTGACATCCCCTCTCCAGGACTGATGTCATGCCTTGTGGGATAGCAGCCTACAATTTATATAGGAACATTGCTTCAAGGCAAGATGAACTCTTCCTTGGCTGTCAGTTCTTAACTGCACAGCTTAAACTCAAGCGTCAACTTAAATTCAGAAAAGCAAAGAAGGAAACCAGCAGGATTGATAAGCGAAGCCAGAAAACTATCTTGAGCAGTAGTAGATGTAGGGCTGTTACACATTTGCTGTGTGGAAATCTGATGGGCTTCCTTCACAGCAGCACTTCTGTTTTGTGGATTATCACAATTCCCCAGCCAGCACTCAAATGTAAGTTATGTTGCTGGGAAATGCGATTCTTGGCTTAGCTGGTGCATTCAGTGCTCTTAAGGTAAAGGTAAAGGGACCCCTGACCATTAGGTCCAGTCGTGACCGACTCTGGGGTTGCGGCGCTTATCTCGCTTTATTGGCCAAGGGAGCCGGCGTACAGCTTCTGGATCATGTGGCCAGCATGACTAAGCTGCTTCTGGCGAACCAGAGCAGCGCACGCAAACGCCGTTTACCTTCCCGCCAGAGCGGTACCTATTTATCTACTTGTACTTTGACATGCTTTCGAACTGCTAGGTTGGCAGGAGCAGGGACCGAACAACGGGAGCTCACCCCGTTGCGGGGATTCGAACCGCCAACCTTCTGATCAGCAAGTCTTAGGCTCTGTGGTTTAACCCACAGCGCCACCCGCTTCCCTTACCAACAGCTATATAGAATGTGGTTGTGGAAGAGCCATGGATGGCTGTTGAATAGTAGCTTTGTCGTGGCTGGTGGTGAGCAGCACAACTCCCTCACACCCAACCCATTTTGTGAGCTTTTACTTTTTAGGGGTGGTATTCTTTTGGTTTGTTTTTTTAAAAAAACTGTGGAACAAAGGAAGTTGCCTTATATTGAGTCAGACCATTGGTGCATCTACCTGAGTACTCTCTGCACTGACTGGCAGAAGCTTTCTAGGGTTTCAGACTGGGGGCAATCTTAACCCTTCCTGAAGTTGCTAGGAATTGAACCCAGAATCTTCTGTGTGTCGAGCAGGTGCTCTGCTACTGAACTACAGCCCATGCTGGTTGTTTGTTCATTTATAGCCTAAACCAGATTTTTTTTTATAATAATGATGATGATGATGATGATGAATTCTAACCTTTTCATGGCTAGGAATAGCAGCCTAGATATCAAAATACTTTAGGGACCGTCTTCTCCTGTACAACTTCCTTGAATCATTAAGATGAATGAGACTAGATATGCATACCTGGTTCTTCCTGCTTACGAAGTGAAGCTGTCCTCTGTCAGAGCACAGAGCAGGACCTTAACGGTAGTGCTATATCCTGGGAACTACCTCCCAGAAGAGATCCCTTGCCTGAGCTCCATCCTTCTGTCATTTAGATGGCAATCTCCTCGTCACTCGTCGGAGACATTAAAATGCCTACAACATTCTGGGTTTTCTTCAATTAACCACTCCATTTGTGTTAGAATCATAGATTTGGAAGGGACCCTGAGGATCATCTAGTCCAATGCTCTGCAATGCAGAGCAGCTGTCCCTTATGGGGATCAAACCTGCAACCTTGGCATTCTCAGCACCATGCTCTAACCAACTGAGCTATCCAGATGGTAAACAAAACTTGCTTGTTTCTGCCCAGCAAAGCATAAAGTTTTGAACTGATTTCACTGAGTGGTATATCTGTATGCACGTTTACTAATGGTTGCATTATTTATTTTTAAAATAACTTTATTTCTTTTGACTTATGATTGGCACCCAAACAAAATAAAAATTACCTGTGCTATCAACTGCACCAGATCTGCAGAAATCAGTAACCAAAGCTTATCGTGGTACAGAGAGAAGTATGATCTCCTGGTCATGTTTACAGATCAAGTCATTTTTAAAGCTGGAGGTAAGAGTGCTTTAATAGCTAAGCATTTCAGATACTAGTGATTCTATACTACCACCACGCTGGACTTATTTCTTATGGGCCAGATCAAAAGGGACCTTAGTCAGAGTTTCATAGCACAATAGATGTCCTGGAATCCTACCATTAAAAAAGGCTATTCTTATAACAAGCATTGTGGCTGCCCTTTGCCACATGCAGATTATTCATGTTCTGGATCACTAGGTTTGAATGGGTGCTTTGTTTCCCTTGCTTCCTTTGCAGAGGGAGAATGGCATTGTTTGTCCAGTGAATCATGGGATGGATTGCAAAGTATAACACTCCCTTCCACTCTCTCTCCTGAAAACAAGGAGAAAACTCAGTACAGGAGTAACTCTTTCTGCTGGAGAGGAGACTTGCAAAATTCGTACACAGACAGTTCTCTGCGTAGCAAGATACATGACAAATAGGGATTTCACCTGGGGAACTAAGTCTGATGAGTCATAATTCTGACTCAGAGCCATTCTCTGAGTCTGAGACACCACACATAGAAGAAAGCAGTAGACTGAGATAGTAGAATTCAGAACTGGCACTGTTACAGGTGCCTTGTAATATCCATTCCACACTCTTAAGAAATTGATATTCTATTCTAATGTGGGAGCACTTTGGAACTCCCTGCCTAAGGACATCAGGCACCTTCACTGTACTCTTTATTCCACCTGCTTAAAATAGTTTTGTTCCAGTCTATCTAGACATAGAATCATAGAATTGTAGAGTTAGAAGGGACCCCAAGGGTCATCTAGTCATCCCCATGCAATGTAGGAATCTCAGCTAAAGCATCCATGACAAATGGCCATCCAACATGTAGAAGTTACATGCATTTTCTCTCCTTTTAGCTAGTGTTGATTTTACGATATCTTTTGCATGCTTTCATATGCTTGTTTTTAACCATTTACACTGATAATTTTAACGTCTTGTTTTATCCTTTTGCAAACCGCTTAGAGGATTTATATATGCACCTCCCATGCATCTCATGTTGCAAATGGTTTGCATCCAGATTACTGTGTGACTTTTGTAGCTCAGTTGCACACCAATGTGCAACTCATCTCTGGTGTAGTGGGGAATCACACAGGTCTGTCAACACACCAGAATGGAGCCAGTGTCAAACTATTTAAAAAATCCCAATACAGAAATAGCTTAACAATCCTACACATTATGATAATCTGTTAGAGAGATATATCCTTAAAAGTTTGGAAGAGCATAGCACTAGCAGGAAGGTGGGTATGTGTATGGGGAATGACGTCTGCTTACGTAACTAAACTTCCACACCATCTCCTCTCCATAGCCCCCAACCTGTTGTGGTGGTTTCCCCAACCCTCCAGAGCAACTTTAGAGGGTGTGATGGGGAGAAGGGAGAAAGTCCCATTGCATGAGTGGACCATGTTCTGCACATGCAACAATTTGGTTGAATCCACCCAATATGTTAACCTTCAATAAATGACTATAATCTGCAAATCATGTTTTTAATCCTACCTTTGCGAAAGGTGTTGAACCTTGCTTCCTATGGGCGCATCTGCACAATACCTTTTGCCCAGCACAGAATAAATCCTGCCCCTTCCAGCAAAGCAGCTCTTGCCCTAGGTGTTACCTGACAGCCACGGCCCTTCTTTTTCACCTGTAATTTTGCAAGTGCTTTTCAGTAGGCACATACTCCAGTTTTGTAAAGCTTTATGTTGCTCACCTCCTAAGTGGCAGTTTTTGCCTTGACTTCACAAGTTGCTGCAAAATACAGCCAAGCCGGTCTGATTGATCTCTCCTGTTAGCATTTTTCAGTGCCATGATTTCCAGATCCCTCTGACGCAGCAGCATGAGCAGCGTTCGTGGATTTTCCATCAGGTCAGGGCTCAGCTGCGGAGAATGGGTTGCCCTGCAAAGGAAACAGAATGCTATGGTTTATATGATGTATCCCGCAAGGCTGATTGCCGAAGAATTGATGCTTTTGAATTATGGTGCTGGAGGAGACTCTTGAGAGTCCCATGGACTGCAAGAAGATCAAACGCATCCATTCTTAAGGAAATTAGCCCTGAGTGCTCACTGGAAGGACAGATCCTGAAGCTGAGGCTCCAATACTTTGGCCACCACATGAGAAGAGAAGACTCCCTGGAAAAGACCCTGATGTTGGGGAAAATGGAGGGCACAAGGAGAAGGGGACAACAGAGGACGAGATGGCTGGACAGTGTTCTCGAAGCTACCAGCATGAATTTGACCAAACTGCGGGAGGCAGTGGAAGACAGGAGTGCCTGGCGTGCTCTGGTCCATGGGGTCACGAAGAGTCGGACACGACTAAACGACTAAACAACACGACCACAATCCAGGGGGCTGTTTTAGGTGGGGAACCATTATACTTTGGCCACCTCATGAGAAGAGAAGACTCCCTGGAAAAGACCCTGATGTTGGGAAAGACTGAGGGCACAAGGAGAAGGGGACGACAGAGGATGAGATGGTTGGACAGTGTTCTCGAAGCTACAAACATGAGTCTGACCAAACTGCGGGAGGCAGTGGAAGACAGGAATGCCTGGCGTTCTCTGGTCCATGGGGTCACGAAGAGTCGGACACGACTAAACGACTAAACAACAAACAACAACAATCCCGCAAGGAAGGCCACTTCTTGTCTTTTCTAAGCAGGTTTGAATTCTTTCAGAAACCTGTTTGAACAGAGAGTGGGGCAAAAGTACTGTTTATATGCAAAAACCTTTCGCAAAATTGTTGGCTGTCTCCAGCGAAGAAACTGTCATTTTTCCAGGTTGGTTATATGTAGGTGATTTAAAGACATGTGAGGTAAGAGTTTTTGTTATGAGCCACAAGCAGTGTTTTGTTATCCTTCCTGCTGTATCTGTACTGTAATAAATCTTTGCTGGTTATCTGGAGGTTTCCAGTTCAAACATGCCATTTGAGGAGTAAAATACATCTATAACTATGGGTCAGAATTCTTACTTACCTGCCCATCTCTCTTAGAACCAGACTGGTGCAGTTTTTCCCTGGTATTCTGAAACAAGTCTCTGATGCAGCAATAGAACAGTAGTGGTGGATTTATACTGGCCCATCCACACACCCTTCCTCATTATTCTGTTATGCTTCCCCAGTGCTAACACATTATTGCTATCTCTGCAACTAAATCATAGAACTGTAGGGTTGGAAGTGGCTTCAGAACAGTATGTCTACCCCAAAATGTTTGCAGGCACAAACAGCATTAAAAGTGGGGGTCAGGTATCTGTCGAATCCTATTGCCACCATGGGCATGATTCGTGAATACCCAATAAAAAGGATGCCAGGAGGAGCCTTTATTTGCACTCATCTCTTTTCTATACCACTGTCAGGCGTTAGAGGATCCAACCCCCACGGTGGGTTGCCAGGAATGGATAAGACAAGGAAATTTTCTTACCAAATTGCCTTTTATTCAATATGCACAGAGAGAGGCTTAGAATTGCAGCCTCTTGGAAAATGGCGTTGCTGCAAGTGAGTCTCCACCCGTCCCTCTCTCCCATTATGTCTCATCACTACAGGTGCTGAGATGTGCCCTCTGCTTCTGAGCTCTCTGCTCTTCTACTGTCAATGCCTGCTGGGTTCTGGGAGAGGGGGCATCTGGAATGCTGTCTAAAGACACTGTGTCCATCATCTGTCCCCCTCTGGTGCTTCTTCCTCCTCCTCTCCCATTATTTCTCAGCTTTTCCCCTCATCTGCCTCTGAGCTGTGATCTCCCTCAAACCCCTGCTGTAATTCTGAACTGTCTTCTTCTCTGGAAGGGTCAGGCTGGGGAGGCAGTCTCCGCCATTCCTCCTCTGCCCAGTCCCTGACAACCACTGTCTCTAAAGTTCAGTCTGCATCAAGTGTAGGAGCCTATGATCCTCCAGATGCTGCTCAACTACAACTACCATCATCCCTGATCTTTGGCTATGCTGCCTTGAGCTGATGGGAGTTGGAATCCAACCACATCTGGAAGACCACAGCTTAGCCACTCCCGGCCCACACATTCAATTCACCAGCTACTAGAGGAAGCAGTTTGCATGTGGCTGCTGCTCCACTTTGGGGCCTTAGTATCTAGGACTGGCTATCAGATGGGTCTGGTTCTCACCCAAATATTAAACCTGTGTGTGAGCTGGATGGCTGCAAATGGGGAATCTTTAGCATGGTTGAATGCTCCTCCTTTTCCTTCAAACACATACACTCCCCTCTGCACAAAAAAGTAGATGTCAAAGGGGAAGGGATTCTAGTTCAGTTTTATCCCTGGAATCCAATTTATATGTCTATGATTATTTTTGGTACTGAGGAGGAACATCTTAATTGGAGGGCCCAACCGGCGCTTATGCTA